>NC_133771.1:214070733-214124547 GCF_003597395.2 Chelonoidis abingdonii | reverse complement strand
AACACCCAGGAAAGAATTCTCTGTAGTAACTCAGATCCCGCCCCATCTAACATCCCATCACAGACCACTGGGCAGACTTACCTGCCTACTCGCCTAGAATTGGCCTAGCTAAAAAATCAAGCCAAAATCATTACCCTACCTCTAGGAAAAGGTCATGTTTAGGTTGGGTTTAGCTAGCATGGATTGGCTATGCCTGATCTAAACTGGACCTTTTATCCTTGATAAGACAAACCCTTAGATTTCTTTGAAAATGTCCTCCAAGGGATGAAATCCTGGTTCTAGTCAAGTCTGTGGCAAAATGTCCATTGATTTCAGTGGGGCTCAGATTTCAACCTAGATGCCTAATTTCAAGGTCCCAAATTTGAAAACAGCAGTCCATTAAAAAAAATAATGCATACAGTAAATATTTTCAAAGCTGTCTATATTTCCTGTGAAACAAAGTTTCCCTGAGTAAAACTATTGAAAAAAAGAAGCACCCAAGTAGGCTATATCTCAACACCTATTTTAGGAACAGAACTGGCCAAGATTTTCAAAAGTGACTCGTAATTAGGGGTGACTCTCCTTTCAGATTCCCGATAGGAGACAGTTATAAGGGGCCTGATTTTCAGAAAGGGCCCAGCACCTGTCATTTGCAAATGAGTTTCTTTTAAAGTGCGTCGATTTGAGTGCCCAAAAATTGGGGGACTCAATCAGTGATCACTTTTGAAAGTAGTAGCCAGATGTTTACACTATCAAAGAGATCTATCATAAATCGACACTCTTTTCAGAGAGACACTATTCCATTTATTTGTTTTCTTTTTCTCCAAAAAAGAGCACTTGATCTTAACATCTCTGTAACATGACTTGAACTTTCTGCTCTCGAACAGGGGGTAGATGTGGACAAGCGTGTCTCCTACCCCCTAATGTAACCAACTTTTCAACACCCTCAGATTCATTTAAATGCCACATCAACTTAATCCTTTGGTTAATGAACAATGGACAAACTATTGTTTAGGAGTTTTAGAGCCTAGTCAGAAAGAATGCACACTGTCAACTTGTTTCTTGGTGTTAGGAGTAAGGCAATAAGAGCACAGTGACCTACAAGCTGCCATCCAAAACCAGCTTTTCTGTTAAACCAACAGCTGGGTTCCAGCTGGCTCTTTTTACACCCCATACTTACAGTTCACTTTAAAATAGAAATTAGATCTACTGCTAACAGGCTGCATCGTGGCCCAATTTCCAGGGGGGCAGAGGGTGACCGGTAACAAGTGTGAAAAATCGGGACCTCTTTTTCTAGGGTGGGGTGGGATAGTTGGGTATATAAAACAAAGACCCTAATATTGGGACATCTGGTCACTCTGCAGTGGCACAAGGGAATCAGAAGGCTGTAAAGTATCTTTCCTCTCATTTGTGCCAGTTCCCTGCATCCTGGCAGGGGGAGCAACCTCTGGCCAAGTTGCTAAGCCTCCCCCACTCTTGCAGGAGGTGGGGAATAAGTGAAGTTAGCTCCACCTCCAACATGCCCCTCAGCAACATGTGAGGCAGCATATGCTGTGCTGGGTTTATCCCCGGAGTGCTTTGCTCTCTCCCCAGAGCAGTGAGGAAACTGGGCTGCATCAGGGGCAGTGCAATGTGCTACCCCATAGTCATATATAGGCAGATCATACAGCGCTTAATCCTGCAAGGAGCTCAGCACGAAAGCTCATGGAATTTGAGGGTGCTCAGCACCTTGCAGAACAGAGCCCACAGTCATGGTCTAGCCCTATAAATATAATCATCTCATGTCCTATAAGGCTTCAGAAGGATTGCAGTCTGGTTAAGCCACTTGATTGAGATTCAGGAGTGGTGTGGTACAAAGCCTCTGAAACTTACCAGGCCTGAGTGAGGGCCTTTTGAAGCTTATCCAGGGACTTGCCAAGTCTCCATATAGAGCTAATGGGGGACAAAGTGAGGGAAGAAGAGTCAGGAGAGGTGCTCAGAGATGCATGATAAATTCGTTTTTCACGTGGCGCAGCAAGTTATCACACTGTTCTTCAATTCATCACGTGTGTCACCTCCAGATGGGTGTGGTATTAGATGGGTAGAGCATGAAATACCATTAACCATGCACTCAATTTCTTGTAGACTGCTCAGAAATACTGCCCCTGGTGCTTAATCCAGTCTGTCCTGGGTTTATAGACATATGAAGTTCATATCCAGATACAAGGTTTTCCGAATTTCTGTAAAGAACAGAGGTAAAAAGCAAAGTTTCCAGTTAGGGGATCTTCTCTGCAGCCAATATTTTATAGTGGTAAGTAGTTAGCATACACTTTTATTGAACAGTCCCATGAACTGTCCCCTGTTTAGGGCTATTCTGAATGAATGATAGGGAAAACTGGTATATATTTTTCAGCAGTGTGCCCTGTGCTCGTTTCTGGAGACCCAAAAATCCTTTCTGGATAACACATGAAAATTAATTCTACCCCACTGGTAGATGAAGGAAATAAAATGTTGCTTTCAGGAACTTTCACCGAGCTGTTCCAACGTATGATCTGAGTCTGCGTGTAAGGCAGGTTGAAAATTTTCTATCAAACTTTTTTTGATGAAAAATTGGGTTTTTGAATAAATGAACATTTTTGTGTAAAGTGTCTACTACTTTCCATGACAATTTTAAATTTTTCTATCAGAAAATCAAAATCCTCAAAACGGAAAAGCTTTGGTCAAAAACTAAACATTGTTTTCTAGTTTATGGCTAAAAAAAAATCTTTCGGTCATTGTTCAGTTTCTGAAAACAGATTTTTTAAAAATGAGAACTAGAAATTCATCCCTTCCTCCCTTTTCTGACCTGCTCTGCTGCACAGTTGGACCAGTGCACTTGCATGCATTTAATTGCAGGATCAGGGCCTATATTATTATTCTTGGCATCTTGGATTCACAGAAACAATGGAACTCATTCTGTTCAAACAAACACCTACCGTATTAGTTAAATCAAACCCCTTTCAAACAGGCCGGTCCTGACATCAGAAAACGCAGTTTTCCTATTAAGTCGGAAAGCAATTATCTTGGATTAGCATCAGATAAAAAGGGATTATTTCAAGTATTGTTTTCAAAACCCATAGGGTTGGTGGAATTATTATACCATAATAAGGCTGCGAGCACTGAAAACTTGTTACATTTATACAGGCTCAGAAGACGACGGCGGCATGACAGAAAACCTACGGATTTCCTCACATTACTGCAACTACACTGTGACTTCACGGTTTTTGACCAATGACGTAACTGCATATAAGAGATTAAAATGTTACACGTTATTAATTAATATGTAAAGCTCTTCCAGAAGTTTAGCCTGGATCTGCACAGCCAGTCTAATGTTAGCAGGGTTGTCTACGTTACTGAATATTTTATGAGTGATGGGTTATAACCATTCAGGTATTCTCACTCGATACCCTATGTTCTTATCGGAAACTCTTCAGAAACTGTAAATAAATAAATAATTAATTAAAAGATGGTGCTGCAGAAAGAAATGCATGAAAGAGGATTTTCACACAGACATACACAAAAGTTAGGAAAACATTGACTGTGCGCACCTGGACAGAGGTCTGATGCTGGAGCCTCTTCTCCCACTTTGTGCAGTTTACTCAAGGGCTGGTAATAACAACAGCCCTTACACTCAGTGAAAGCAAATGTGGCAGGCTGAGTGGAACTGGAGTATCAGAGGGGTAGCCGTATTAGTCTGGATCTGTAAAAGCAGCAGAGAATCCTGTGGCACCTTATATACTAACATATGTTTTGGAGCATGAGCTTTCGTGGGTGAATACCCACTTCGTCAGATGCATGTAGTGGAAATTTCCAGGGGCAGGTCCTTATACCTTGAGATATGCTAGCAAGCAGGCTAGAGATAATGAGGTTATTTCATCAGGGAGGATGAGGCTGTCTAGCGTGAGATGTGAAAACCAAGAGAGGAGGAAAAATGGTTCTGTAGTTGACAAACCTTCCAGTCTTTGTTCAATCCTAGCTGATGGTGTCACATTTTACCGATGACTGAAAGTCTCAGCATTTCTTGTTGAAATAGTCCTTGAAGTTTTTGCTACAGGCTGCACTTTAAGGTCTGCTATAAGTTGTGCCCAGGGAGTTGAATGCTCTCCTACAGGTTTTTATGTATATTGCCCTTCCTAATATCTGATTTGTGTCCATCTATCCTCTTCCGTTAGGGGACTGTCACATTGTGTGGGACCGCATTGTCCCTAGACAGGAGGGCATGCTTGGCATATGATGGCATATATTACATTAGTGGAAGTGCAGTGAATGAACCGGTGATGTTGTGCCGATCTTGTTAGTTCCGTGTGATTGGTTTGTCGTTGCGTGTAGATATGTGTCAGAAGTTTGGCACGAAGAGAATTTGTGCATGGAATTGGTTTCCACCTGAGCTAGAGTTACTATGAGGCCCAAAATTGTGGTTGCAGTTGCTGATGAGATAGTTCAGTGTCAGGTTGTCTGTGGGTGAGGACTGGTGACCTGCAGCCAAAGCGGTGAAAGTGTAGAGATTCATTGTCCAGGGTATGGGTGTAGATCCCTGATGAATATGATTGGAGGGTTTTTAGCTGGAGACTGTATTGTGATGGCCCATGGAGTCCTTGTTGGTTTCTTTCTTGGATGTTTGCAGTAGGAGGCTTCTGTGTACAAGTCTGGCTCTGTTGATCTGTTCCTTATTTCCTCGTGCGAGTTATTGTAGTTTTGAGAATGCTTGGTGGATGATTTTGTTGGTGAACTTGGTCTTTGCTCGCAGGGGTGTAGAGCAGATGCAGTGTACCTCAAGTGCTTGGCTGTAACCATGGATTGGTGATGTGCCCGGGATGGAAGCTGGAAGGCATGAAGGTAGGAGGGTTGATGAGGTTTCGATATCGGGTGGTGTTAACGTCTGACCTCACTATATTTGCACCGTCGGGTGTGCTAGAAGGTGGACCTCCCGTGTAGATTGGTCCAGCTGGGTGATGGTTGGCGGTGGGAAGCTTGTGAAATCTGTGTTGGAATTTTCCAGTCAGTGTCCTTCCATGGGTCCAGACTGATAAAGATGTCAATCGATGTAGTGTAGGTAGCGAAGGGTGTGAGTGGACGGGAGGGCTGAGAAGCGTTGTTCCAGGTCAGCCATTAAAAAATATTGGCATATTTGGGTCCACATGCGGTTGTGCCCATAGCTGGTGCCACTGATCTGGATTATTACGTATACTCTGTCATCAAATTTCGCCAATAGTTGTGTGTGAAAGTTAAAGGCACAGAGCTCGCTTAGCCAATTGATTGCTGTGTGTTCATAGTTATGATATCCTGACAGGCTTGTATTCCATCTGACTGTGTGGGAGTTTTATCTGTGTAGAGAGCCTTCTACATTCCATGGTGGCTTAGGATTTGTGTTTCTGGGAGGGGACCAATGCATTGGTTTCCTCAGGAATATCAGTAGGTGTCACGGAGTAGCTGGGAGTGCTGGTGGAGGGGTCTGGGTAGAGAGTCACATATCCAGCAGCCTTCAGTGAGAGTGCCAATGCCCGAGATGATGGGGCTCCAGGATTTACTGGGTTTGTAGATCTTGGCGTAGTAGGATAGAACCCTGGTTGCGGCTCTCGGGTAATGTTGATTTGTTCGGTGTTAGCTATAGGAGTGTCGGGGGCTGGAGTAGATGGTTTGGCAGTTTCTTAGAACTGGAGAAAGGGATTATGTTTCCAGGAGGGCACCTAGAGTGGATGAGGGAGCAAAGGCTCAGGAATATAAACAATAGGGCTTTCCTGCTGATACTGATAGTCCAGTGGCCTCATCTCCGTAACCCTGGCCTGCCACTTGAGGGAGAGTCTAGCTTGATGCAATCTGCTGTTCTCATCGCTTGCTTGTGAGCTATGGTTCATTTTATGGCCATCTGAGGGGTGATCAGCCCCATTGGTAAAGCTAAGCTTCCCAGCTGCTCTGTTTGCTGAATCTCTTCTTGCTAATCTCCTTCAGCGGGTGCCTTTTGTCCAAAAGAACATAGGGCCATCTCCCACTCCTGCCCTCCCACTCCATAATATGCGGTCGCACTCACCTATATTAATACCATCAGTGGGCTACTGAACCTGTGTGCTCTTGTCCTGGGAGTGGCTGTTTAGGGGAAGTGAAGCTGGGGTGTCCTCCGAGCACAGTTCCTCCCTGAGGTTGCACGCGTTTCCACCATCATGGTCTGCGCCTTCTCAATAAGGCACAAATTAATGTCAACGGGAACATTTCCCGGTCTCCACATTACGTGACGTGGCCACTGATCTGCATGCTGCTGCTTAGATTCATAGATTCATAGACTCTACTTTTACTTTGTCGAGCTGAAGGGGTATCGAGACGGTCATCGAGTCCAGTCCGCTGCCACTCACGGCAGGACCAAATTACATGTTCTGGTAACACAATCCCGATAGACATTTATCTAACCTAGCTCTTAATATCTCCAGAGATGAGATTCCTACAACCTTTCTCCTAGCAATTTATTCCTATTGTTTAATCCCTGACAGTTAGGAACTTTTTCTTTAATGTCTTTACCTAAATCTGCCTTGCTGCAGTTTATGCCTATTCAGTTCTTGTAATCTTCTATCATTAGAGGCTCAAGTGTGAACAAGTTTTCCCCTTTTCCTCCTGATTGACACCCTTTAGCTCTCCTGAAATTGTTGCTACCTGTCCTCTCAGTCTTTCTTTTTCAAACTATACCATCTCCGTTAAAGTAGTAAATCCTTAGGAAGGGCCTTCATACCCTCATTACGTCTGACTGAGGCGGTGATGTGACTTCACTTGAATACTGGAGGGATAAATGCCCAACACCATTCTTCATAGTTATATCTCCACATTGTCCACATTCGCCTGTCACTTCCTGCATACGGGCCCTGATCTATTTATGAGCATGGTACACTTTGGGTGGCGACGTTCATTGATTTCAGTGAGCTTTTGGATCAGGTCCTTGAATCTCCCTTTAAATTTCCTCTCATACTATCCCTCGCAAATCTAGGCTCAAAAGCCCAACACGAAAACTATCCAAAAGACAGTTTCGTACACTGAGAGCATGTAGAACTCACCTATTTCTCCCCATCTCAAGCTGTGGATAGTTCCTCTGAAATCATCCACTCAATGTGCAGCGGCAGTCAAAAAGCGTAACAGGACTTTTGGATCACTGGATAAGGGATAAGAAATAAGACAGAAAATTCATATTGCCTCTATTAAATCCTGTACGCCCACACTTGAATACTGCGATGCAGATGTGGTGCCCTCATCTCAAAAAAGATTTATACTGTAAATTGGGAAAAGGTTCGAAAAAGGCAACAAAAATGATGGTTAGCGCGGCTATTAGAACGGGCTGCAAATGAAGAGAGATAGTAAGCTGGGACTTGTCAGCTGAAAAAAGAGATGACTTAGGGGGATATAGTGTCTTATAAACTGATGACTAGTGTGATAGGGAGGAAGTAAATAGCCTCTGTTTACTCCTTATCATAACTACAAGACCTAGGGGCCACAACTGGACTTTAATCCAGCAGGTTATAACAAACAAAGAACAAGCGCAGTGTTTCTTCACACAACGCACAGTCATCTTGGGCTGGAACATCTTACCAATTAGGATGTTTGTGTATGCAAAGGACTATACAGGGACTCAGAAAAGCAAATTAGCTAAAATTCAAGTGAGGATAGGGGTCAATAAATGGTATTATCAAGGAATATGTGGCGGATGCTGGTGTCCCTAGAGCGTTGTTGGTCCAAGCTGGAATGGCGACAGGGTATGGATCACTTGATGATTACCTGTTCGTTCATTCCTTCTAAAGCACCTGAATTGGTCACTGTCGGAAGACAGGATACTGGGCTACATGAACCTTTTGTCTGACCAGTATGGCTGGTCTTAGTTCATAGATTGTTCATAGAATGTCAGGGTTGGAAGGACCTCAGTGAGCGTCATCTAGCAACCCCTGCTAGCGGCCACCCCCCGCAGGGCCTGGTCTAGCCTTTGTTGCCCGCATTGGCAGCACGCACGGGAGCGCTCTCGCTGGCTCGCTGGCCCCACGCTCGGGTAGACTCCCGCAGGCATGCCTGTGGATGCTTCTACGAGCCGCCCAGGACGAGCGGTGCCCTCCCGGCGGGACGCCTGGGGGAGGTCCACTGGAGCCGCCTGCTGCCTTCCCGGCAACCGGCAGAGTGCCCCCTGCGGCATGCCGCCCCAAGCACGAGCTTGGTGCTCTGGGGCCTGGAGCCGGCCCTGATCCCCAGACAGATTTTTGCCCCAGATCCCTAAATGGCCCCCACAGCCCTCACTTTGAAATATATTTTTGGTCATACTGTTTTGATGGACTTCACTCTTTCTTTGAGACAGAGCATGGTTTATGGATCAGTCTTTAACAGAATAGGAGAAGGACTCGGGAGATCTGGATCCCAGGCCAAGCTCTGCCTCAGACTTGCTGTGTAACTTTATGGAAGCTATTTAACATAACATTTCAGATCCCTCCTCTGTAAAATGGGAGGTAATAATAGTTAATTACAACACAGGAGTATTAGTGTATTAAATATATTAAAGTTTGTAAAGGACTATGAGATTCACAAAGTGAATGTGCTATAGTACTGAGGTGCAAATTATTATTTTTATGTCACAAGGGTTATATTTTAGACTACAAGATAACCATAAATAAAAATGCCCAATTATATCATATTTCCCATTGCGGAGTACAAAACGTATGAATAATCTCCAAATACAGCATAGGCCTCTATATTCCAGGGATCAGAGGTTGCTAGGTTCTACAGAGCACAAGTTGTTTTAGAGAGCCACCAAGTGGACAAACGGAGCATAGCTGCACAAAACTAGAGTTTTCTGCAGCATATTTCCATAAATCAAACATTAAAGTGCTATAAGAAAAGGTGATGACAACAATCGTCAACATCTCCTTAAAATCAGTTCTTGTGGTTCAATCTTTTATTGGGGAAAAATAAAATGTATCTACATTATAGGTCAGACGGAGACCTTCCTTAGTCATATGGGTGAGCAAACCCTCATGTGAATAAAGCCGGTGACAGGATACTGTTATCAGCTGCGGATAACCAGTTGGAAGCCAGCACCCTAGTTACTTAGATCACCCAGTACCTGGGGTGTGGTTAGGACAGGAGAGAGTTAGGTAGCTTGATTGGGATTATAAGACTAGAAGGGATCACTTACACCTGCGGAGCCTGTGGAGATAATGAGGTGATCTGGGAAACCCAAGGAAGAAAGCAAGTGGTATACAAGGCTGGCCCAGGTAGCAGGAAGGGGGTCTTAATCCACCTGCTGCTGTACTGGAAGAAATAATAACATTAAAGACACCTGAAGGTCTGTACCCCAGTGTACTGTATAATTCACCAGAGAGCTTAGCAGCTGGGTTAGCGGAAGCTGACGTTTGCAGTGTGATTTTTTCCTCCCTGCAAAATTTCCAACAGTTAGCAACATTTTCAGATTTTCTCCATGCCCTTTTGCAAAATTTTCCATCTTCATTAAGCAACAGTCTTTCTAGACCCCACCAGCATCTCGCTTGGAGTCTCAAAGCTTCACTTTCATGGAGAGACTTTGCCCACACCTAGTTCTCGTTTAAACCATTTTTGTTTCAGTCGAGCAGCCGTAGCACATCCAAAAAGTTAACGAAGCACCAGGTTAGTCCAACAGTGCCTTGCCCCAGCAGTTGTCTCACTGAGGTCAATAGAACTACTTGTGGAGGAACAGGGTACTGCTACCTCATAATCTGAGAGATATGCACAAGTCTGACCCAAAGAAAGCTAATGAGACCATAGTATTTTACCTTTCATGTTTTGAAACAAACTCAATCTAGCCAATATAACGGTTCCATACAATCTTATACACCTGTGCATTTTTGAGCGCTGCGCAACAGAAAGTGTTAGTCTGTGGTGCTGTCTGTAGAGCATTTGCGACCGAGACTGATATGGCAAACAAGTAACATCGTTACCTTTCTCTATGTGTATAACATAAAAGCCCACTGTAAATTGAAAGAACCTTTTAAGCATTTTTAAAACAACACTCCACCCTATCGCTTTTCACGACGGATGCTTTCTCCTCATCAGCCAGGGGAATGGCAATGCCGTAAGCTTCAGATTGCTTTACAAAGATGTCAGTTGTTAGAATAAGGGCAAAGGGCGTAAATCTAACAAGTGCAGTCTATAAAAACGGTGATAACTCAACAACCCAGGGTGGGAGAGTTTTCAGGACCAGCCAGCGTCAACTTTCTCTACCCAAGCAAGATAAATGGAGGCGACAAAAACTATTAGCAAAACTCTATTGTCGCTGCCAAACACACTAGAAGATAAATTAAGGGGATAGAATTCAGGCAGGACAGCGGATTGAATGACGAATTTGTCAAGAGGCAAAATTGTAGTACCAAACCTGTAGCTTTCAAGATGACAGGCTCTTCAAACAAAGGAGTACAAGCCTAGTGGCAATGGTGGGAAAGCGAGTGGATGTGGATATCTTGATCTTTTAGTAAAGCTATTGTATACTGTCTCCTCAGTGACCTTCTTTATAAACAAACTAGGAAAATGCAACACTAGCTGAGCTCTATAGATGGTGCAAACTGGCTGGAAAACCATTCCCAGGTGACTAGATTATCAGTGGTTTCTTCTGTCAATGCTGGCAAAGGTCCATTCATTTGATCCTGGGGCTTCTCTGCTGTCACTCGCAGTGATCAGGTTCTGGGTCTGTTGTGTTCAATTATCTTCATGCAGTGATTTTTGAGGTCAGGACTCACATAGGTTAGTGACCACTTTTAAGTTGCACGATGATATCTAAGCTGGTGAGGGGGTTGCATAAGGTGCTTTGGATGATAGGATTCACAAATTCAAACTCATCACGGACAACCTGGCCAAGAGAAAGCTGCTTGATTGTTACAAACAGGTGAAATTCATAATGGAGGCAAATGGCCACGGCGGCCCTCATACTTGTGGCACGGACAATCAGATGCACTCCCATCACAACTACAGTAAATGGGCACTGCCTAGGAAAGGGACGTTTGCCCTAAGGGGCTCTGGGTCATAGTGGACCACAGATTAAATATGACAGGTTTCAAGTTGGGTATGCTCGTTCTAGTCTAGCAACCTTGAAAAGCAATGAGGTAGTCCGTTACTGTAGTGGCACCTTAGAGACTAACGATAATTTATTTGGGCATAAGCTTCTGGGCTAGAAACTCACCTTCTATCACGTATTGGAATGGAGGACAAATTCCCACTCGCAGGTGTTTGGTATTCATCAGAAACATGGAAGAGATGCGAAGTTGCCTTACGAACGAAGTGTTGTGTTGTGGGCAGATCTTAATGAGACATAGTCAAATTAATGATCCAGTTGACTCTAAAAGGGCGGAGAAAGTCAATCACCTTTTTAGTGTTGTGAGCATGGTACTCGAGAGGGTGGGCCTATCAAATCAGGATATGGACAGAAAGGTAGTGATGTGGAGTAAACCAGTTTACGGTGGGAATCTCTTACGCCGGTTCTCTGTAATGACCATCCCACTGCAGTCCTTTTAGTTCAGGACTAATTTTGATGTGGTGGCCTTAGTTTGTCATAACTTATTTTCGAGCGTTCATGCATTTCATGTTGTGAGTCTTGGTTTCTCTCCAAAGGGTTTTTGGTTGTATGAGGAATTGCCTGCTTTTATGATACTAGCTTTATGTTGACTCCATAGACCAGGCGGATCCCGCTCTCTCCTACGCTTATAGACCATTTTTGTGGTACGGAAAATTCTTGCTCTAAGTGTGTCTGGATTTGCGCCTCCAGCTGGGTATCTGTTTTCGGGATTAGCCCGCTTTCTGCTCAGGGCCCATGTAGCATGGCAGACACAGGCGCACTCAAATGGGAGCCACTCCCTTGCGATGAGCATACTCTTTCACATTGGTGGACTCAGGGTAGCCAGACGTGTTGAGCCCCCTCTGATGGTCTGGCTGGATTCTGGTGGTTTAGGGTGCTTAATGACATGCGAATGTCCCTCCTGAAACAGCATATGCCAGGAACAAGACCTTTTTGTTGGCACTGGGTTGTTGGCAGGGTTTTGGTTCCTGAGTTAGTGTTTTTTGTTGTTGTGTTGTGTTAGTTGCTGGTGAGTTTTGCTTTCAGCCTTGAAGGGGAGCATCCGGCCTTTTGTCTTTTGGTGCGAGCGAGACTAGCCTTTCATGCGGCCATTTAAGCTAGTGAGAGTCGGAGGGGATCATCCTTTCAGGATTAGTGTGTACAGTCCTCTGATGATTGCACTGGAGAGATTTTTATTTTAGGTCTATCAGGTTGACAGGCTAAGTGCGTTCTGTTTATGTCTTTGTTGGACCTGTCTTGTAGTTAGGTATTCTGAGGTTACCCTTGCTGGGCTTGCCAAATTTCTTCAACATCACAGGTGTGGTTACTGTAGTTTTATGACGCATAGCGCCTTGGTGATAGAGCATCGCCTGTAATCTCGATCTATGTTGTCTCCTATTCGTAGCGAGATTTGACAGCCACACAATTGCTTTTGCTCGTAGAAAGCCTATGCATTGCTCAGCCGATACAATCGTTCGTGATGTTTTCTGTGTGGAAGCTAAACTTATGACTCACGATTTTAGTACACATTGTTGCCAACAAAGCAAACATTCATTCTAGGGAGTGATTAGAGCAGAGTGCTTTTGGGTAAGCAAGACCACGAAACGAAGTACGTCTATCCGACTACTCACTCCCTGTTATTACGGCTCCTTGCTGGGCGAGTATTTTGGGTCCAGTTTCTGTTGGTTTTGCTCACATTGCCGGAAACGATGGGGACATTTTCACAATTGGAGAAAGTCCACGAGAGAAGGCTAACTCAAACAATTATTAATAGGTCTAGATACGATGACATATAGGGAATAGTTGAAAAAAAAATGTTTGATTTAACTGAGAAGGGAAGACCTATAGAGGCGACCTAAGGTTCTCAAGTATGTAAGAGAGTTCAGATTACAATGGGATGGAGGTGGTAGACACTTGGATCGACTTAACCTCTAGGAGGACTAGGACAGAGAGAGAGCAAATGGAGCTTAAATTTGCAGGAGCAAACGAGGTAATTTTTGGGTTGGCATTAGGGATCAAACTTCTAACTGTGCGAGTGGTTTAAGCCTGAATAAAATTGCCTAGGGCAGGTGTGATGGAAATCTCCATCAATTGGGGTTTTAAGAGCAGGTATGGACAAACACCTTGACAGGACATCGTCTGAAATGGTATACATACTTAGTCCCTGCTTGGAGTCTGCAGGGGGACTTGACTGAAGATGAGCTCTCGTCACGTGGTTCCTTCCGCTAGTTCTCCAGTCATGGATTCTCATGATATATCCCATTCTTACAGCATCGAGACCACGAAACTGAGGCCCAGAATAGTGACTTCCCCAAGGTTGCCCAGAAGCCCAAGTGACAGAGCTTGGGAAAAGAACCTAGCTCCTTGAGTAACAGTCGCATGTTCCATCCCATCTGGACACACTGCTGTTGAAGAGAAAAAAGTACTGACGGATTGGTTGATAATCTTTTAAATTACACTCAGTTCATCACATCCCTTCTCTAAAAGACACTGCTATACTCAATGACATTTCCCAAAACTGCTTTAGCTCATACTGCCTCTCACTATAGCCCCAACTCCCCTTGTGTACCTACATTATATACATTTGCAGTATAGGGCCCAAAGCTTCACACAGCCCACGTAATATTTCTTTGCCTCAATTTCCCACTTTAAAGGGGTTAATATTTTCCCTACATCACTGCAAGGGATAGATTTGTTAAGGCATCTTCATTGAGGTTTATGAGTGCTCAGATATTACAGTAATGGCGTAGGGGGTGGTCTATAATAATTAGATAGATATGGCCCAAAGATGATTCTTCACAGTTTGGTGTCTATTGTTTCCCCAAAGCATCCAACATGAGTCATTTGTATTGCCCCCTTTCTCTCCTTTAGCTACATGGTTTAGTTGTGTATGGGCCAAATTTAAGGTTATTTTTTTATATTCCTTGAAATGCACACACAGTGGCAACCTTAGCGTGGAGTTACTAAGTTGGTATTATTTCTTGTTTTTTTTAAATACAATGAGACCTTAGAGCAGGACCGCAGGATAGCTTGCCTCTGCTCCCAAATACTGAGATCAGCACAAGGTCCCTGGCTCCTGCAAGACTCCTGCATCGTAGGGGTGTGCCGGCCTACCAGATCTTGAGAATGCGTGGTCAGAGCCCTAGCCAGATTTTATGAGACTAGGGTTCCATTCCTGGTCTGCAAGCAATACGTCCCTGTAGAAAACTCGTGGTGTGCAACATGGAAACCTTAGGGAACGAGAGCAAACAGAGGCTGTCTATAAGTGGGGGATATGTTACCACTCCTACCTCACAGAGCGGCCTAACAGGTGCTATGGGGATAAGATACATTATTAAGATTGTGGCACTTAGATACCATGGTAACATTCAGGTTACATATCAGCACCTAGCTAAAGTATGGCTTGCCCTGAGGCGTTCTACTCATAACTTCTCAACGTCCAACTTATCCTTCTCCTACAAGTGTTTGTTTTTTGGGTTTTTCTTGTCTTATGGCCATAGAATCAGCATGATCAGGGTTGGAAGGGACCTCAGGAGGTTATCAGATCCAACCCCTCCGCTCAATCCCAACTAAATCATTCCCAGCCAGGGGCCTTGACGCTTTAAAAACCTCTAAGGAAGGAGATTCCACCACCTTTTGGCCCAATCCTCTAATTTGTCTAGGTCCCTCTGTATCCTATCCCTCTACTTCCTCCCTAGTTTAGTGTCATCTGCAAACTTGGTGAGGATGCAATCTATGCATTCTCCAGATCATTAATGAAGATATTGAACAACCGCGCCAGGACCGACCTTGGGCCTGCGTCGCTTGTATACCAGCTGCCAACTCATACATGGAAGCCGTTGATCACTACCCGTTGAGCCCGGAGATGATCTAGCCAGCTTACTCCTACCTTTATAGTTCATTTCATGCCATACTTCTTTAAGAAAATAATGTGGGAGGACCATATCAAAAGCTTTGCTAAGTCCGGAATAACACATATCCACAATAATGGAAAAAGGGGCCATGTAGTTTTGGGGTGTCAGTTTACAACTAACATTTTGAAGCAGCTTTTTGTGATGTGTTTCATATTCTGAGCTAGGACAGAGTGATCACCATGTGGTCTGCGTCTCGTTGATTAGCTGAGTTTTGCCCGTTTGCTCCAGGGGTGGAGATAGCACCACTCTTGATTATTTTCTCAGCCCTGTGCATTATGAGCAAGTGGGATGGGTGGGTGTGACAGATGCACTCCGTATGTGTTATGTAATATGCAATATTAAACAGTGCGATGAGAATGTTATCTGATATATGCTTTTATGCAAGAAAGGTCTCTCTGTAAAGCGATCATAACAAAAGTTATATCTACCGAATATATTCTTCCTATGTGTATGCATGGGTCATTATTGTATCTGAAGCTAGAAATGATAAGGTATAACTCTGAGGTCCTGGTGTAATTATGCAAAGTGTGGGCCATTAAAGTGGTTTGGAATTGTGATGGCTCCCAGTGACTGGGACAATTGGTTGTAAATGTTTATTTACTGCAAGTCTTCCTGTGTAGTCTGGCCAGCCATGAGTAATGAAGAATGAGGTCTTACAGTGACATGTGACTCTGTCACTGTCACATGACACTGAATCATCTTGAATCTGGTACTTTTCCATTTGAAGAGGAATGGGGACCCAGAAAGACAAAGATCCCCGCTTGTGCCAAAGCTTTAAAGAGGTGGAGCAGGACAAGCACAGGTCCAAGTCATGAGAGAGCCCTGCTTACTACCTTAAGATGTCTGTCTGAGAACTGACAAGACCTCTACCAGGGAAAGGATTGGGCCCAGACTAGGAAAGAGTCTAGTCTGTGAAAGAAGGTTATTGTGCATAACCAATATAGGAGTTCTGTCCTCGTCTGCCGCAGGGGGTGTCCAGTTCTGGGGTGTCACATTTCAGGAAGATGTGGGACAAATTGGAGAAAGTCCAGAGAAGAGCACAAAAATATAAAGGTCTAGAAAACATGACCTATGAGGGAATATTGAAAAAAAATGTTTGTTTAATCTGGAGAAGAGAAGACTAAGAGGGGACATAAGTTTTCAAGTATGTAAAAAGTTGTTACAAGGAGGAGGGAGAAAAACTGTGCTTAACCTCTGAGGATAGGACAAGAAGCAATGGGCTTAAATTGCAGCAAGGGTAATTTAGGTTGGACATTAGGAAAAACATTCTAACTGTCCGAGTGGTTAAGCACTGGAATAAATTGCCTAGGGAGGTTGTGGATTCTCCATCATTGGGGATTTTTAAGAGCAGGTTGGACAAACACCTGACAGGAATGGTCTAGATAATACTTAGTCCTGCCTTGAGTGCAGGGGACTGGACTAGATGACCTCTCACGGTCCCTTCCAGTTCTATGATTCTATGATTATCCCAATTTTACAGATGAGAAAACTGAGGCACAGAGATAGTGACTTTCCCAAGGTTGCCCAGAAGCCAAGTGACAGAGCTGGGAAAAGAACCTAGCTCCTTGAGTAACAGTGCAGTGTTCCATCCACTTGGACACACTGCTTTGAAGAGAAAAAAGTACTGACGGATGGTTGATAATTATTCAAATACACTCAGTTCATCCAATCCCTTCTATAAAGACACTGTGATACTCAATGTACATTTTCCAAAAACTGCTTTAGCTCATACTGCCTCTCACTATAGCCCCAACTCCCCCTTTGAGCCCTACATTATATACATTTGCAGTATAGGCCCCAAGCTCTCACAAGCCACCACGTAATATTTCTTTGCCTCAATTTCCCATCTTTAAAAGGGGTTAATATTTCCCTACATCACTGCAAGGGATAGATTTGCTGTAAGGACATCTTCATTAGGGTTTATGAGGTGCTCAGATATTACAGTAATGGTAGGGGTGGGTTCTATAAATAATCTAGATAGATATGGCCCAAAGATGATTTTCCAGTTTGGATGTCTATTGTTTCCCAAAGATACTGACATTTTGCCCCTTCTCTTCCTTTTAGCTACATGGTAGTTGGGTGTATGGGCCAGAATTAAGGTTATTTTTTAAAATATTCCTTGAAATGCACACACAGTGGCAACCTTAGCGTGGAGTTACTAAAGTTTGGTTAATTTTCTTGTTTTTTTTAAAAATACAATGAAGACCTTAGAGCAGGACCGCAGATAAGCTTGCCTCTGCTCCC
Organism: Chelonoidis abingdonii; assembly: GCF_003597395.2. Taxonomy (NCBI): domain Eukaryota; kingdom Metazoa; phylum Chordata; order Testudines; family Testudinidae; genus Chelonoidis; species Chelonoidis abingdonii. The sequence goes on along the minus strand of NC_133771.1, from coordinate 214,107,357 downwards.
AAATACTGAAGATCAGCACAAGGTCCCTGGCTCCTGCAAGACTCCTGAAGTCTGTAAGGGGTGTGCACCTACCAGATCTTGAGAGATGGTGGTCAGAGCCCTAGCCCAGGATTTATGAGACTAGGGTTCCATTCCGTGGTCTGCAACAATTCCCTGGTGAAACCTTGGACAAATCACTTAGGGGAACGGAGACACAGAGGCTGTCTATAAGTGGGGATTGTAACACTTCCCTACCTCACAGGGGTGCTATGGGGATAGATACATTAAAGATTGTGAGGCACTTAGATACCATGGTAACAGGTGTCATTACAAGCACCTTAGCTAGATAGGCTTGCCCTGAGGCGCTCATAAACTTCTCAGATTCCAACTTATCCTTCTCCTACAGTGTTTGTTTTTTGGGTTTTTCTGTATGGCATAGAATCCTAGAATATCAGGGTTGGAAGGGACCTCAGGAGGTATCTAGTCCAACCCCCTGCTCAATCCCAACTAAATCATCCCAGCCAGGGCTTTGTCAAGCCTGACCTTAAAAACCTCTAAGGAAGGAGATTCCACCACCTTTTGGCCCAATCCTCTAATTTGTCTAGGTCCCTCTGTATCCTATCCCTACTACTCCTCCCTAGTTTAGTGTCATCTGCAAACTTGGTGAGGATGCAATCTATGCCATCCTCCAGATCATTAATGAAGATATTGAACAAACCGGCCCCAGGACCGACCCTTGGGGCGCTCCGCTTGATACCAGCTGCCAACTATACATGGAGCCGTTGATCACTACCCGTTGAGCCCAATGATCTAGCCAGCTTACTACCTACCTTATAGTCCATTCATCCAGCCCATACTTCTTTTCTTTAAGAAGCCACAAATACATGTGGGAGACCATATCAAAAGCTTTGCTAAAGTCTAGGAATAACACATATTCCACAATAATGGAAAAAGTGGCCATGTTAAAGTTTTGGGTGTCAGGTTTACAACTAACATTTTTGAAGCAGCTTTTTGTGATGTGTTTCAAATTCTGAGCTAGGACAGAGGAATCACCAGTGGCTTCTTGCTCGCTTGATTAGCTGAGTTTTGCCCGTGTGCTCCAGAGGGTGGAGAGCAACCATTTTGACTTATTTTCTCAGCCCTGTGCTCATAGAGGAGGAAGTGATGGTCTGTGACGATGCACTCCGTATGTGGCTTTATGGAAATATGCTTATTAAACGTGAATATGATGTAATGGAATATGCTTTATGATGCAAAAGGTCTCTTGTAAAGGCATCATAACAAAAGTTATAATCTACCGAATATATTCTTCCTATGTGTATGATGGATCATTATTGTATCTGAAGCTAGAAATATGAAGTATAACTCTGAGGTCCTGTTGTAATTATGCAAAGTGTGGGCCATTAAAGTGGTTTGGAATTGTGATGGCTCCCAGTGACTGGGACAATTGGTTGTAAATGGTTTATTTACCTGCAAGTCTTCCTGTGTAGTCTGGGCCAGCCCATGAGTAATGAAGAATGAGGTCTTACAGTGACATGTGACCATGTCACATGTCACATGACACTTGAATCCATCTTGAATCTGGTACTTTTCCATTTTGAAGGAGGAATGGGGACCCAGAAAGACAAAAGATCCCCGCCTTGTGCCAAAGCTTTAAAAGAGGTGGAGCAGGACAAAGCAAGGTCCCAGTCATGAGAGAGGCCCTGCTTACTACCTAAGATGTCTGCTGGAACTGACAAGACTCTACCAGGGGAAAGGATTGGGCCCAGACTAGGAAAGAGTCTAGTCTGTGAAAGAAGGTTATTGGAACATTTCTGAGGGTGAGATATTACCTGTAATCAGTTTCTTAGTGTATTAGGCTTAGATTTGCATGTTTTGTTTTATTTTGCTTGATGACTTACTTTATTCTTCTATAATTACTTGAAACTACTTAAATCCTGCTTTTTATACTTAATAAAATCATTTTTGTTGATTAATAAATACAGAGTAAGTGATTAATACCTGGGGAGCAAACAGCTGTGCATATCTCTCTATCAGTGATATAGAGGGTGAACAATTTAAGAGCTTACCCTGTATAAGCTTTATACAGAGTAAAACGGATTTATTTGGGGTTTGGATCCCGCTGGGAGCTGAGTGTCTGGGTGCTGGAGGCAGGTAACCTGCTAAGCTCTTTTCACTTAAAGCCTGCAGCTTTGGGGGCATGGTCCAGACCCTGGGGCTGTCTTGCAGCAGGCTAGAGTGTCTGGCTCAGCAAGATAGGGTTCCCAAGCTGGCAGGGAAAATGAGCTCGGGGGTAATTTCAGCACATCAGGTGACAGTCCCAAGGGGATCTCTGTGACTGAACCCATCACAATGGTCAGTTAAAAGATGCATCCATGGGGGATTTGCTAGCCCTTCTATCTTCCAGAGGTGATAGATGGGGTAGCAGGCTGCCAGTCCTTCCTCAAATGAAAGGATGGGGTATAGAGATCCATGGAGGAGTGTTTGAAAGAGGGCCTGTTGTGGTGGGGATGGAGAACCCAGTGGGGGCCTCCATAGATATGATTACATGGCAAAAAACCCCAAACCAAAAAAACCCTCCTTGGAGTTGAGTCTCAGATCCTGGTCTACAGACTTAGGTTGTGTTACAGCACTAAAAAGAGCTGTGTAGACATTCCGACTCAGGCTCCTGTAAGCCTGGCTTGACATTAGTAGTTGGACATGGATGAGGCCTCATTTCTTGGGAGACAGGATGAGAGAGGTAAATGGATAAGCCGGCTGGAAACAGAATGTAAGCGTTAGCTAAGATAAGGGCGATCACCCAGGGAACCACTGACAATGGATAAGATAAGCCTGGATCGTAAGATGATGTAAAGAGTAAGTTGTGCATGGACAGAGCCTGCTGAACAGGGATTGTTTCCTACAAGGTGACCAACCCAATCCACAAAAAGTGTAGTGCAATGTAATGTGTAAATGTCCATGAAAGAAGAGATTTACTGTATAACTCTGGATGTGTGATATGCCCTATACCCACCTCCAGCTTTGCTGAACATCAGATAAAGTAATTTGAGTGACACAACTGAGTTCTTGGGGAACCGAGTGGAAGAGGTCTTGGCAGAACCCCAGCAGAGCCTGAGTGGGAATGTCTATATGGCTATTTTTAGTACTGTAGTGCAAGTTTGAGTCTGAAGATCCAGGCTCAGTTCCCTGCCATCAAGTATCCTGATTAGTTGGATAAGTTCCACCCTTTTGGGTTCTTTTCTGAGCCGAATTCAGAAATTTTTCAAACTTTACCATATTGGGATGGTTTTCTGTGAATTTTGTCCTTATAGAATTTCATATTATTTATTTCAGACCATTTCTCCAGTTTGTCCAGTTCAGTTTGAATTTTAAGGCCCGACTTGACAAAGCTCTGGCTGAGATGATTTAGTTGGGGATTGGTCTTGCTTTGAGTAGGGGGTTGGACTAGATGATCTCCTGAGGTCCCTTCCAACCCAGTATTCTAGGATTCTATGCCATACCAAAAAAAAAACAAAAAAACCAAACACTGTAGGAGAAGGATAAGTTGGAATCTGCAAGTTTATGAGCTCCTCAGGGCAAGACTATTTAGCTAAGGTGCTTGTAATGACACCTGTCACCATGGAATCTGAGTGCCTCACAATCTTTAATGTATCTGAGATGAATTCATCAGTAGGGTTGGTGGGAAAATAAGAGTGTCATATAATGAAAAACTGAAGTTTCAGAATTTGTCTTCATTCTCCACCAGGATGAAAGCCCTTTCTCGCTGTTTTTTTGTGAAAAATGTTGAGACATGCCAGAATAGCCCAGTTTGAGTTCCTGATCAGTCTGCTTCAGAGCAGGGTCTTAAACCTGAGTTTTCTACATTCCAGGCAAGTGCCCTAACCAATGAGCTACTGGCTATTCCAACAGTGCTCATACACTTCTAGACTTTAAGGCTAGAAGGGACCATTGTGATCATCTAGTCTGACCTTTTGCACAATGCTGGCTGCAGAACCTCACCCACCCACTCCTGAAATAGACTCCTAACCTCTGGCTGAGTTACTGAAGTCCTCAAATCATGGCTTAAAACAATAGAGAATTCATGATTTATTCCAGTTTTTACCTGCAAATGACCCATGTGCCACGTTGCAGAGGAAGGTGACCCTCCCCCCCCCGAGGGTTACTGCCAATCTGACCCAGAGGAAAATTCCTTCCCAACACCACATATGGCGATCAGTTGAACCCTCAGCATGTGGGCGAGACCCACCAGGCAGCTACCTGGGAAAGAATTATCTGTAGTAATCCAGAACCCTCCTCATTTAGTGTCCCATTACTGGCCATTGAAGATATTTGCTGCTGGCAGTTGCAGAGCAGCTCTATGCCATTGTAGGCAGTCTCATCCTACCATCCCCTCCATAAACTTAGCCAGCTCTGTCTTGAAGCCAGTTCAGTTTTTTGTCCCCACTGCTGCCATTAGAAAGTTGTTCTAGAATTTCACACCTGCTTGGGTCAGTGCCTGGCAGGCAATACCAGAGGTATGCAGCAGGGGTATGTTTTATTCATTGCAGCCAAGCCAGGAGAATTTATATTTAACAATTCAGTTATTTTTATTTAAAACTTGGCACAGCACAGTAACCCCAACCTGCTGGGAGCTGCAGCCCGCTGCTACCCGATCTGCCCTGGAGCCCAGAGCTCTGACTTCCAGAATAGTCTGACCTACATCCTTGCATAACCACACCTGCTCCGCAGAGGTTGGGCCATGCCTCCCCACCCCAGCAGCAGGTCTAGCCTTGCAGAGTCCTTTCACTCATTAGGATTGTGCCTGGCCCTAGGGGAGGGGAGAAACAAGTCCTTCCCTGTCATTCCCTTGGGCACCGTCTAGTCATGAAGCTGCAGATGAAGGGCACTGGCCCTTGGTAAAGCAACACAGTCCATTTGCTGTGATAATGGATGTTAACAGATGTACAGTGCCACATTTCACTCTTCTATTGCAGGTATTGGTGTATCTTGCCATGATAATATTATCACAAGACCCAGGATACTCAGAGGCTGGTAACTTACATTCAGCCCAGCAATGGAGAAAACAAAAAGTTACCCAGAGACAAAGCTAATATAATTACAAAAGGCCCAATCCTGCTCACATTGGAGACAATGGCAGTTTTGTCATTAACTTCAATGGAACCAAGACAAGGCTCATAATGGGCCTGATACAAGACCCACAGAAATCCCTGGGAGTTTTTCCAAGTGACTCCAATGGGCTTCAGACCAAATCAGTAGGGTATGATGCAGCTCCCACTGAAATCCATGGAAGTCTCTCCTTTGGCTACAATGGAAGTTGGATTGGTCTTTCAGGAAATTGGGGGGTCATAGACTGAGGGGCTGGAGAAAAAGATGGTTTAGATGGGGGTCCTCTAATATGGTATTTGTGGAATAGTCTATTAACTAGAAATCTGTCATTAGCAAAACTGATGAGCTAAAATATTGAATGGGAAATTTTAGATTTGAAATTGTATGCTTTAAGTTTTGGGGAGGTGCTTGGAACTCTGGGTAAGTGCCACAGGAATGGAAAGAATAAAACTGCTAATTAGCCATCATCCCTCAATTAACCTTCCCAACTAAAGTTCACAGCAGTATTTTTTCATATTTCACTGTAACATTTAGCCGTTCATACATTTCTGCAAGGGCAATCCAAGCAGTGTACAGTCATCTCGATTTTGTTTTCTTACTAAAAAAAGATTCTCCATTCAGCCCAAGCGTGGTAATGAATGTCAGTCTCATTTTTATTTCAGAAAAAGCAATTTTCATAAATGGTGTTCCACTAATGGATCATGATCACATATAAGCCCCATAGCAAATTACTCTTAATCCAGTTTGTCTGTGTTGTGTTACCTGAGGGAAATAACATCAAACCTTCCTCTCTGTGAGCAAACTGTTCGACGGGACTTCTCCAATATATATTAATCCCATCATTTATCTTTGTCAACCGAGAACAAAATTAATTTGTGGAAGAGTAAACAGAAGCGCTTACAAGCCAAGAGCTGAGCATTATTAAACAGTGGAAAGCAGGTGTTCTCAAAACCTAGCTTAATTTTATTGCAGAAACTTGGGTAATTCTCCTTCTGCATCTGTGCATAGTAAACAAGAGTTAGAGTCTAATATGTTAGAGAAAACTGAAATTTCTTCACCGAAGGAGTGATGTAGGGGTAATAGAACATTTCATGTTACTCTGCCCCCCCCTTTTACTATAAAATATATTAATTAGTTAATTAAGTGTCAGCTTCTGATTTCCTTACCCATGATGAGGACTTTTCTCCACAAACAGAGCTTAGGTGTCTTTCTATTGAAATCAGTTGGTTTTGGATCAGATTGCTATTGATTGCTTTGCATTTTTTTCAGTACCCAGCGGTTCCACTCTTCCCCTATCCTACTCCTGACCTGAAGAGAAATATGGCTAAATGACTAGCAATAAGAATGGATGTGAGTGCATATTATGTCCATGTCGTATGGGTCTGTTAAGCACAAAGTTGAATTTTCCCCACCTGTTCCTACCCAAGGAACTCATGAGTTACATACCTTAATTCAGAAGCTTTATGCATCTTAAAGGCTCAGTTGTTGCTTTGCCACAAGCCCTGAGTAAGGGGCAGGCCCTAGGAATCACGTGCCACTTGGAGTTACATTCTTGTCCCCTGTTCTACTCCTCAGGCAGCCCAACTTTGATGGCTGCCATCTTGGCAAACACTGGCAGTTGAACCTGGGACTTCCAGAGCTAAAAGCGTGATCTGCTACAGCTCTTAAGATGTGGCTGTTACAAACTCTTATCCTCTGTGGGCACTGCCCCTTCATTACTCAGCGCTGGTTGCTTTCTTGTTCCCCGGTCACCCCTTTGCTTCAGGGAGTGTCTGCACCAGCCCCTACACCGGGTACAGACTCAGAGATTAGAAAGCCAGAAGGGACCACTGCTTTCAGTTCGTTTGTCTCCCCCCGACTGTCCCAGATTTTTTTCTTTGCTCCCAGTAGGTAGGCCAATAGCCTAGGTGCATAAAAGTAAATCACACACATGCACATTAATACATAGTTTTACAAGCCTTCTAGTTTGACTAATCTAAAATGCCACAATCAGGAAAACATTTAAAATACTATTTTCATTTTATCGCACCCTTTTTATTATTTTTAATGAGATCAAAGGTACATTTTTAAAACAGAGAGCTAAGAAACAGTGCAACTACCAGCACTGCTCTAATTAGGGCTTCCGACCTGCTCCTTGCTGCAGAAAGAGCTACTTTTTGTTGGGTTTAAATGTTGCTTTCAATGATACTTCATAACGAGGCACATTACACCAGGTACTAAAATGTAATAGGGATCAAATTACCTACAGTAGCCACTGATCTAAAGGGAATGTGTGATCCCCACTGCCCACAAAGTCCAGGTAGCTTGACACATGTTCATAACTTTATCTATTCAGCTGACAACTAACACAGCAAAATACCTCTCTGAGAAAGAAAAGCCACAGGATTCATAAAGTGAGCTATAAAGAAAACGTGTGGAATGCACTTTTCCACACTGTTGTCAATGGCATTATAAGTCACCTGCTAAGGACTTACTGGGAGTACCAGCTTGTCAGAATATCACATTAGCTGAAAAGTTATGGGGTGCCAAACTGCAGAACCTACCAAGAGCAACAGCAGGTCACGAATTGATCATTCATGTCTTTGGACAGTCATTCATTCTACAGTTCAATTTTAAAAGACACCAACAACCCCAAAAGACCCTGAAGTTAAGTAAGTGAGCAGTTAACACGGCCTGTGGTACACACTTTGTGTTTTCTTGGGTGTAATTTATTTGATAAAGTAGATTGACCAGATGTACAAGCCCTATACTCAGCTGGTGTCAATCTAGGCAGCTCCATTGGCGTCGGCACAACTACAGGTATTTATGCCAGCTGAGAATCTGGCAAAGCCTCAATAAGAAAGTATTGTAATGCTCAGCCTTTTCCTAACATTTTGTTGTATTACTACATTAGAAACATCTTACAGGGTGGGAGAAATTTTTCAGTCAAGTAGGAAATTCACAGAAAAATGCAGTTTTGGGGGACTGAAAGTATTCATAAATTCATGTCAAATTCAACAGATAGTTTCAGAGGAATACAAATGAACCCCCCCCCAAAATGGTTCATGTCAACATTTTCAAAAGAAAAAGTTTTAACTTTTCATTTCAAAACATTTACTTCTGAAATTTAGCTAGATTTGTTGAAAACACAGATCTAAAAGGGGCAAAATACACTTGAAAATGTAAAAAAATGAGAAACCTCCCAAAATTTTGTTTTTCCCCTTCAGTTTTTCATTTCAGCAAGAAACAAATAAGGCAAATATTTTTTTGATTTGGGCACAAAACTTTAAAACAACAAACAGACAAACAAACAAAGAAACACAACAATTATTTGTTTAGCTCTTATGGGCAGTATTACCAACAGCAAGTGTTCAAAAATCATGAGTCAAGCCCCCAAATCACGAGATTTTTTTAAAAAATGAAGCGTTGGCTGCTTTTTCTTTGCCTCCTGGTGCTGGAACCTTTAGGGTTCACATTTTTCAAGCTTCACTCCACAACTATGAGGGACAGAATCTTACTTTTTTAAAATGTAAGTTGAAATTCTAATGTAATCATGACTTCTTATATCTCTACAGCCTGAAAAGCCCCATATTTTGTTTTTGAGGGGTGGCACTCTGTATGTGGAACCACAATGGTAACGTAAAAATCCACGTCATCCACGAGAAATTTCCCCTAGGTAACAGATTTGGGCATGTCATAAACTGATGGTTAAGGGTTAATGTCTCTTTTACCTGTAAAGGGTTAAGAAGCTCAGTGAACCTGGCTGACACCTGACCAAAGGACCAATTGGGGGACAAGATACTTTCAAATCTTGGTGGAGGGAAGTCTTTGTTTGTGTTGTTTGTTTTGTTCGTTGTTCGCTCTTGGGACAAAGAGGGACCAGACGTACAACCAGACTCTCCAAATCTTTCTGAATCAGTCTTTCATGTTTCAAAATTGTAAGTATAGCCAGGCAAGGCGGATTAGTCTTATGTTTGTTTTCTTTCAACTTGTGAATTTTTTTTCCTTTTGCTGGAAGGATTTTTACCTCTGTTTGCTGTACCTTTGAATCTCAGGCTAAGGTCGGGGGAAGTCTCTCTAGGCTAGATGAATCTGAATACCCTGTAAAACATATTTCATCCTGATTTTACAGAGATAATTTTTACTTTTTTCTTTCTTAATTAAAAGCTTTATTTTTTAAGAACCTGATTGATTTTTTTCCTTGTTTTAAGACCCAAGGGCATTGGGTCTAAACTCATCAGGGATTGGTGGGAGGAAAGGAGGGGGGGAAGGTTAATTCCTCTTTGTTTTAAGATCCTAGGAGTTTGGATCAGTGAAGCTTCCCAAGGCAACCCAGGGAAGGGAAAGTCTGGGGGATGAAAGGAGAGGGAATGGTTTATTTCTCCTTGTTTTAAGACCCAAGGGGTTTGGGTCTTGGGTTCCCCAGGGAAGGTTTTGGGGGAACAGGAAGTGTGCCAAACTATATTTTGGCTGGTGGTAGCGTACCAAATTTAAGCTGGTAATTAAGCTTAAAAGTGATCGTGCAGGTCCCCACTTTTCGGACGCTTAAGTTCAAAGTGGGGGGAAAAACCTTGACAGGGCATTTTAATGTATTTCTGAAGTTGACTGCAAACTAGTACAGTCCTGTAACTGATTACACTAACACACAGAGCAGGCATAAGGATTATAGGCAGTATTAGTAAAATGACTTGTTGGGATGCACGCAAAACAGAATTGACTTGTTCGTTGTAAAATAGGGCACCACTGCCACAAGGGGTCACCAGGCCAAGAGATGAGCAGCAGAGCTGGTCGAAAGTTTTTCCCGACTGAACATTTTTCGATCAGATTGTGCCATTTTGTGAAAGTTGAAACTTTCCCCAAGCCCATGTTGATTTTGACTATGTTTGAGGTGTGTACCTGAGTGCTGCAGTTCCCCAGGAGACACTTTATAGACAATAAATACTTAGGCTCAGCTGTTCAGAGATACTGAGCACTCACTGCTCCCCTTGCAGTCAATAGGAGCTGTGACTGCTCAGCATTGCTTGCCCTTTATTTGCAGTCCCAAATATGGACTTAGGGGCCTAACTTTAAGCCCCTGCATTTGAAAAATATTGGCCTACATTCTGGGGGCCCAACTCAAGACACATGCAACTGCAAGTTGGGCACCCAAAATTTGATGGGTAATAGTGAAGTAACTTGACTAAGAGAAGGGGTGTCAAATTGCAACTGACGAATCCTTTGCTGTCAGTCCAGTGTTTGTACCCACTAGTCCATGCAGCCTGTCCTGCTATTAAGTTGCCTCTCCTTGTAGCTAGTGGATGCAATGGCTGCATAGCAAATGGAATTTGCATTGGAATTTCATCAGCCACAGGCTGGGCAGCACTGTGATAAGACAATCTTGAACCTTGATGAAAAGGAATAATCTGTGGCTGGAGATATTTTTACAGTCATTTGGAATAGCCATATTAAGCATGTAAAGAACCTTCGAAAGAACTGTCTTTCTGAGGGGCCAGGCTCCAGGAACTAAGAGGCGGCCCCTTTCCAGAACTCAGACAATTTTCCATTGTGGACTGGTTGCACCAGCTGTGCCTGGATTACTTCAGGAGTCACAATATATTGGTGAGAATGCTGAAAGCCATTGAAGGGCCGTTAAACAACAACACAATGCTGTGCGCGCAAAGGCGTTCGGAGAGGGAAGGCGTTTGGGGGATCACCTGCCATCATCTCATATTCTTGAGTTGATTTTTTGATCCACAGTGATCTAAAAACTATATTTAAGGTGGGAAAAGGGTAACAAGTTGGGGAAATTGCTACCTACTTGTGGCCAATTGTAACCATCTCCCTCATTATTAGGAATCTTTGTCTCATTTTGAACCCATAGCAAGTCTTTGGCCTAATTTTCCAAACTCCGTTATTGACTTTGGTTGCCTCAGTTTCTGAATGAGACAAACACATGATCTTCAGAGGTGCTGAGCAGCCCCGCTCCAGATGAAGTCACTGCACTCAGTGGCTTTGAACAGTTAAGTCAGACTCATGCCTCAAATTGGATACAAAGAGATAAGAGAGTGGGTGCTTAGACCAGAGTTTCTCAACCACCAGTCACTGAGATCTCCCTGACACAGTTTAGGAAGGGAGCATGCAGGACCCTGCTTTAGACAATATAGGCCATTTGGGTTTCAGGTCACTAGATGGCAGTGTAATGCATACTTTGCATTTTCAGAATGTGATGGCAGCTAAAAATGCCTTTGAGTGTAACTGACTCAAATCTCCTTCCCCTTTTAATTTAAAATATCAACAGACACTGGAAAAAGGGACTCTCTGCTCTTTCTGCCTACGTTTTAAGCAGTGAACAGTTACAGTATGTTATCCCTGTAGTTGGGTTATACCACGAGGGTGCTTTGGAAAAGAGTGCTGCAGGGTATGTAAAATAAAGGAATTAACAAGAAAGTGTCTTTTTGGTAGAAAAAGTAAGGTCAATGGGAAAGAGGGAAAATAAGAAGCCTCTACAGATCTCTGCGTGTGTGTGAGAGAGAGACCATCAGAAGCTACAATGTTTTGTCTGCTCAAGTGGCATATGCCTGTGGCTGGCTTCAAATGAATTTGCTGGTAGGGTGGGAGTTTTCAGCATAGTTTACCTGTATTCTTTCCATAGCTTGTGTGTTGTCTTTTTACTGTTTCACTGGAATATTGATTGTCCTTTTCTCAAACATGATCAATATTTGTGTATGTGATATGCAAACATAGGGCTATACACTGACTCAGAGAAAAAACAATGTTGTACAAAGGAAATAGGATAAAAAGTATTTTAACAGTGCAATGTTTTACTGTAGCCTGTAACAATTATGTATGTTTAAGAAACACCAAGAGACCCCAACCAATACTTATTGTGCTAGGCACTGTACAGATACACAGAAAGAACAGTCCCTACCCTGAAGAGGTTACAGTCCAACTAGAAAAAACAGCCTCAGGCAGGTTTAACAGCCCTCTTTGCAGATGGGGAACAGAAGCACAGAGAGAGCTCAATGTGACTTGCACCAGGTTACAGGGAATCAGTGGCAGGATTGGGTCTGGAATCCACATCTGCTGAGTCCCAGACCAGCACCTTAATTAGACAGGTAACATTTTTCAGCCAAAGCTATTGTTGGTCGACTGAAACATATCACAAATTTGTGATGAAGTCGCCCAACTGTTTCAATCAATTTTTTTTTAAACAAATCCATTCCATTTCAAAACAACTTTCCTTTCACATTTTACTTGAATTTTATTTTTAAAAAGAGGGTGAAAAGAGTGAAGCAAAACATTTCATATGCTCTGAAACAAAAGTTTTCTTGATTTGCCAGGCTTTTTGTCCTGTCCCCGCCTCCCCTCTCAATTTTTCAGTTTGGCCAAACACAACAAAAATCTGTTATTCACTTAACGCTAATCTTAGTCACAAGACCAGTCTTCCTTTGGCACAGGCAGGGAAGGACATCAGGAAGGAGTTGGAGATAGCAACAGGGTAGCAGGGAAGGGGTGATATAAAATGAGTGGAAGAGGAGGAGGGGAGCCAACGTGGGCACCTAATAGACTTGAGATTCATACCCATTTTGCATCAAATAAAAAAAGAACGCACTGAATTATGGGACTATAATTCCAGCTCTGGGTTCCAGTGACTGAATAAACAACTCACGGTGATTACATAATGACACCATAATGTGACTGCATAATCATATGCTTTGCTCTTGTAGTTTATGATGTTCCCAGGAAAGTTAGAATTATGGCCCCACAACTCAGTTCTCTTGTTTATTACATGTGCCTGTAGCTTCCTAATTCATCTGGGTTTATGATTTTTAGGGCTCTACTTGTTGTCTTAGCATTTGTCTTGCTGTAATCAAATGCTGTGCTTAGTGCTTGAGGCACAAACCCATGTAAGCTTAGCATTAAATAGGTCAGTTAATTACTTCTCAAAGGCTGATTTTCCTAGAACTCCAGTCAAACACTCCAGCCTCCTGCTTGCTTTTGTTGCCTTTGTCTGACCTTCCTCTGATTTGTCAGCATTTTCCTGGTAATATCAAATGCAATATTCTGAGTGCAGTCATACAGAGCCTTATAGAGAGGGACTATCATATCCCTGCTCTGAGAGCTAATGGCTTTGTATATCCAGCCCAAAACTGCCAGCCTTTTGTTGCTGCTATAGTGGTACTGCAAACTTTTGTCTATTTTCCCCTCAACAATCACTCCCGTCTCTCTGAGCAACAGTGAGATACGTTTGGATTAGACTAAAGTGTATGATACTATTACACTGACCGCTTTCCCTTCATCCACCAATTTTGTAATTCTGTCAAAATTCAGTCACAGGAAACGATTAGCATGCTGACGTGCTGATCCTCTCGCGTGAGTTTATTGGCTGGAATGATCATTGCAACAGAGAATTCAAAGGCAGTCCTGAAGGATATTAGCTGAGAGTGGATTTAAAAGGCTTTTCCATAAGAATTCCCACCAGAAACCTTATTCATGAATTGCATTCATCCAATCAGGGAGCCAAACCATACCATGTGACTTAGTAAAAATTCAGACTGTGCCACTGAATGCCCATTTTGTACTCCCAACAAACTCTGCAGGTGAAACCCTGGCCCCATTACAATCAATGGCAAAACTCCCCATTGACTTCAATGGGATCAGGATTTCACCTCTTGTGAACAGGCTGGAGAACAAGGATCATTCCCAGATATTATCTGGCAAACAATTCCAAATGACAAATGAGAAAAATCAGGATCTGCTCATGGACATTTAGTGAATAAGAAAATTATAAAAACTATCAAATGATTTGTAACAAATCATTAGCGCACCACTAATTGTTTTGCTGCAGTGGGCCAGATTGTGCTTCCAGTTACACTCGTGAACATTACTAATTATTATTATTTGTTATGATTACCACAATGTCTAGGAACCTTGGTTATGGAACAAGACCCCATTATGTTATCTATTATTTAAAGGAGACTTGCAAGGGAGGAAATATGTGCTTAGGCACTTTTTTCTTCATTATGAAGGATAAGAAAGGTCTGAAAGATTATATATTTATTCATTTTTTCTTGTTTTTTATATTAGAAATGTAGGCCCTGTTTCAGGCTGGAAGATTCTCTGATGACTGGATAATTACTGCTGATTGAAAAAAGAGGTTCTCGCTTTGGGAAAAAATTGATTTTTCCCATCAGAAATCTGAAAAATGATTGTTTGGAGTTTTTGGCAAACAAAACCCAAAACATTTAAGCTGAAAACTGTTGGAAACCAAAAATTGTTCAGTATTTAATTAAAAAAAGGTTTTGGTTTTCTAATGAAACCTCAATTTTTTGAGGCAAATATGTATTTTCTGTTAAAAAAATCATCTTGTCAAAAACCCATTTTTTTGGGGAGGGGTCCCTCAAAGACAGACATTTTTAGAAAAACAAAAAGTGCTGACTGAAAATTCTCAACTGGCCGTATAGAGAATGAGCAAAATGGTGACATCACAGCAGCTTAAACTGAGCTGTGAAGAGAGGAAGGGATGTTTAGACAGACACTGTTTGTTTTTATGACATTAAATGACTAACGGTTCAAGAGAAAGGAGGTCAGGAGAGCTGTTCCAATGGCAGGTAACACTTTAACAGAGGCTGATGGGAGAATGCCTGTGGGTAATTCCCAGTTGGGGTACGTGTACATGCACTAGCTCTGCTAGCACCTAAAACCAGCAGTGGGCTGTGGTGGAACAGACAGTGCTAGCCACCCCTGTACAATCTCACCCAACACCCGGGGTGGATACTTGGACAGTCACCAGAAGCTGCTGCCTGTGTCACTGCAGCCACGCTGCTAGTTTTAGGTAGTAGCTAGGGTGGAGCCAGAGTATGTATGTCTATCTTAGCCAGGAATTACACCTGTGTGGATGTACTCTTAAGACCTCAGCTTGGTGATATTTTTTATGCTATAGAAAATCAGGGTTGGAAGGGACGTCATCTAGTCCAACCCCCCTGCTCAAAGCAGGACCAATCCCCCAGACAGATTTTTACCCACTTCCCTAAATGGTCCCCTTAAGGATTAAACTCACAACCCTGGGTTTAGCAGGCCAATGCTCAAACCACTGAGCTATTCCTCCCCCAATTAATAGTCATTGGTTTTGATAAAGGCCTGCTGATTTCCCACAGCTTTATTTCTGGTGAGTCACCCCACCAGCTGACTTGGGGGGAAAAGCCCCCCTTAGATTTATCATTGTGTTTTAAGGGAAAGGGAATGTGACAAGACAAGGTCTAAGACAGGTGAGAAGAGTGATTGAGCACAAGGAAAGGCAGAGAAGAGAAATATGTAGGGGTATGGGATTACTTAGGAATCGCTCCACATACTGAAGTCACTGGAAAGACTCACACTGATGCAGTTGGGTGTTTGAGCAGGCCTTTAATGTTTCCTTGGCCTCAAAAATTCTCTTCATGGCTGCTGCTGGGGGGGGGGGGGGGGGCAGGCAGAAAAATCAACCATACATCTCCACAACCCAGCCCTTTTACATATGAAAATGCAATACAGTTGGAGTATATAATTGAGTGGTTTTAAGGGATGAGTGCACATGAAATTAGCCACATAATGCCTAGCAATATTAATAGGAATTGAGCAGCTAATTCTCCACCCCCCAGATTGGAAGTGTATCATTGTTTTACTCATTCCACTCACAAACAAAAGAATCTAATTACACCTTCATTTTATTTAATCTGTTTCCCAGCAGATGTTATAGAACTGCCTACTCTGAGAAGGGTGGATTTGCAGTATTTATTCTCTCCAGATGTTTGCCTTGTAATTGGTAACCTTGTACTTGCATGGACTTCTATGCTATCTTCCATTGCAACAGCCTGATTTACCACTAGAACTGGCGCCATGAGAAACAGTTTCCCCATCTGTCACAGGATGCCCTCACTACTAGGAACGCCTCCTCCTGGCCACTCTGGGGATGGGTTATACTTCCAGGTCCAGATCCCCCTTCTGCTGCTCCCCCTGCTGTACTCTTTTGCTCTCTGAGACTCAGGATGCTCTTTCTTCATGGCTTAGCCCTCCAGCCAGGTCACTATAGTCCTCTCCTTCTGGGGTAGCAAAGTATTTCCCAACAAATGGTCTCAGGCAGTACTCAGATACTCCAGGTTCCAACTCAGGGATCCTCTTATTAGCAGCCAATGTCTGCACCATCCTAAACCTTATTGCCTTTTCCCTGAGTCTTCCCCAGGGGCGGCTTCGGGCCCCAGCATGCCAAGTGCGTGCTTGGGGCGGCAAGCCACTGGGGGCGCTCTGCCGGTCGCAGCGAGGGCAGCAGGCAGGTTGCCTTTGGTGGCTTGCCTGCAGAGGGTCCGTTGGTCCCGCGGCTTCGGCGGACCTCCCGCAGGCTGCCTAGAACCGCCCCTGGTCTTCCCTGTACCTATTGACTCCCCTGGCTTTGCCAGCCCAAGCTCTCTCCTTCTACGGCAGGGATCGGCAACCTTTGGCATGTGGCTCGCCAGGGTAAGCACACTGGTGGGCCGGGCCGATTTGTTTACCTGCCGCATCTACAAGTTCGGCTGATCACAGCTCCCACTGGTCGCAGTTCATCATCCCAGGCCAATGGGGGTGGCTGGAAGCAGCGGCCAGTACGTCCTTCGGCCCGCGCCACTTCCTGCAGCCCCCATTGGTCTGAAGCAGCACACCACGGCCAGAGGGAGCTGCGATTGGCCGAACCTGCGGACGCGGCAGGTAAACAAACTGGCCAGGCCCGCCAGGGTGCTTTCCCTGGCGAGCTGCATACCAAGGGTTGCAGATCCCTGTTCTACGGAGTAACTACAGACTAAATTCTGTAGCCCCAACCACACCTCCCTTCCCCCAGGGAGTGACTACCAACGACTTCCCTGCAGCCCCCTTTCTGCTACCAGCTCCCCAGTTTTACAGAGGCCCCATCTGTTCTTCCCAGCTGGGCTTCATCATTAAGGTTTTCCTCTCAGCTCAAATATCCCCCAGCTTGCAGCCTAATAGGTTAATTGGCCACTCTGGCCATCAGGGCAAGTGGAAGTACACTTACACACACAGTTTTTCAATATGGAATTTTTTCCTGTTCGTAACTGCAATGCTAAGTCAAAGTCTTGACAATTTTCATGAAGTCAAAAAAAGGTTAGGATCAGATTAACCAAAACACTTCATTGTCATAACTCTGAAGTGTTTCATTTTGATTTCAACCCTTTAAATTTTTTTTTACTTTTTTTTTTATTAAACACATTTTGAAACAAAAAGTCATTTTGACCTGAAACATCAAACTTTTCCTTTAGAAAATGTCACAATGGCAAGTTTTGACAATTTAAAAACTTTGGGTGTTTTTTTCCCCCAATTTTTGTTTTTCTGTGTTTATTTATTTATTTTTTTTTGAAACAGGAAATTTGGCAAAAACTGACACTTTCTCATGAATAGTTTTGGTTTTTCTGAATTTCTGATGAAAAATACATTTTGTCAGAAAATTCCTAGCTCTATTCATCACGGTATTACTTAAATTTTATGCTAGTGTAACTCCACTGATTTCAAGAGTGCCGCTCAGAGAGTAATCTTCTGCTGCTCACCATGAGTAGAGGTGCCAAAAACTGGACTTCAATGTCTCTTCTCTTCATTTTCCACTCATTTGTGTAGCAGAAAGAGGGCTGAAACATAAGCCCTTGTATCAGAGGCCTGGTATGAGGCCTGAGGCCTGGGCTAAAGTAGCCAATACTTTGCTGATATAAAGCAAAGTTAACTTGTGAGCAAGAGGCAGGCCCTGCTCACAGAATCTAGCAAGAACAGGGCTGATATTGCAGAAACACACATTCCTAAGTAGTGTTGGGCATAAGAATATATACGCACATTCCAGAAAAGTGGTACCAGAATACCTCGATACCAAACACATTCCCCAAAGATAACAGGAACAGCTCAGGGGCGGCTCTAGACATTTTGCCGCCTCAAGCACAGTGGTATGCCACGAGGGGCACTCTGCTGGCCGCCAGGAGGGTGGTAGGCGGCTCCGGTGGACCAGTGGACTCTCCGCAGGCACGCCTGCAGGATGTCCACTGGAGCCGCCTGCTGCCCTCCCAGCAACCGGCATAGCACCCCCCGTGGCGTGCCGCCCCAAGCACGTGCTTGGCGTGCTGGGGCCTGGAGCTGCCCCTGAACACGCTGACCCATTTTAAAGATGAGGTCAGGATGACAGCATGATGGATAGAGATGTTTTGATTAAAGCAACATGTACAAGGTATCGGGTGGCATCCAATACGAAACTTGTTTGTATCTGTGTATAAAGATGTATCTCAGAGGGAGTGTCTTTGGCTGGCCTAGGGGATAATGGAAAATCCTGCCATTAACTGAGCTAGTCCATTGCAATGGGCATACGTGTGTTAGGGTACCTGTAACCATTGAGCTGGGGCATTAGGACCGGGCCTCGTTGACAATAAACCTGACCAAATTCCTTCGCTATGAATGAAGTCTGTGGATTTATTGGGCAGTTTGATCAGAGCCTGCAGTACGGGGTCTCTGGCCAGACTCAGGACACCTTGCAGAGAGAACACACACATGCAGCCAAACATCTGACCACAATTTGGTTTTATTTATTGTTTCATTCCTACATACTTCTAAATCACCCCCAGCCAGGACTTCGGCGCATACATGCTAGGGGTTAGAGTGTGACCTAAATTACATGCCCAGGCAGATAAGTAAGAACCTCCTTCAATTCTTATGCAGCCTACCTGGACCTTATGCCTAAACATGCAGGAATAAGCCATACTAGGCACCTGCTTATGCCCTTCCTAAAGTCGGTGAGAGGCAAGGAATGGGTAGAGTGAGTGGGGAGGGATGGGGAATGGATGGAGCTTTGGCTTCAGTGCAGCTGAGCCAGGATAGGGGAGGTTGTAATTTCCTGATGATATAGCCCATCCCCAAGAACAAGGGGAGAGGGAGCAGAGAGAAAATGGTGTCTGCCTGAGATGCAGTTCCTTCCCTGGGGTGCTCCTGGAGTGGTACAATAGACTGGCAGTATTTGGCCCAAAGAAAGATCAACTGGACCCAGTAAGCAGTGAGAAGCGAATGGTAGGTGCTAATAATGGTATCTGGCATTGCGCAGAACCATAGAAATGTAGGGCTAGAAGGGGACCTTCAGAGGCCATCAAGTCCTGCCCCTGCGCTCAGGCAGGACCAAGTAAACCTAGATCATCCCTGACATGTTTGTCCAACCTATTGTTAAAAATCTCCAGTGAAGGGGCTGTCCCAATCTCCTTTGGAAGCCTGTTAACCTCAATCGCCCTTGCTGTAGGGTTAAGCCCTTTACTTCTTGTCCTACCTTCAGTGGACATGGAGAACACTTGATCACCATCTCCTTTATAACTGCCTTTAACGTATTTCAAGACTATTATCAGATCCTCCATCAGTCATCTTTGCTGAAGACTAAACGTACCCAGTTTTGTTTTTTAACCCTTCCTCATAGGTGAGATTTTGTAATCCTTTTATCATTTTTGTTGCTCTCCTCTGGGCTCTCTCCAATTTATCCACGTCTTTCCTAAAGTGTGACAAAGTCCTGGCTGGGATGATTTAATTGGGGTTGGTCCTGCTTTGAGCAGAGGGTTGGACTAGGTGGCCTCCTGAGGTCTCTTCCGATCCTAATCGTCTATGATTCTATGATCCAGAATTGGACACAGTACTCCAGCTGAGGCCTTCATCAGTGCTGAACAGAGTGGCACAATTACTGCCTGCGTCCTATATATGACACTCCCGTTAATATATCCCAGACTGATATTAGACTTTTACACAGCTGCATCACTTTGTTGACTCACATTCAATTGGTGCTACACTATAGCCTCCAGATCCTTGTCAGCAGTATTACCACCTACTCAGTTATCCCCATTTTGTAGGTGTGCATTCGATTTTTCCTTCCTAAGTATAGTATTTTGCACCTGTCTTTATTCAATTTCATCTTGTTGAGTTCAGACCAATTCTCCAATTTGTTGTTTTGGATTCTAATCCTGTCCTCCAAAATGCTTGCAAAGCCTTACAGTTTGGTGTAATCCACAATTTTTATAAATTAAATAAATTAAATACATTTTTAATTTTACTCCATTATGTACGTCTTTAATGAAAACATTGAATAGTACCAGCCCCAGGACTGACCCCTGTGGGACTCCTCTAGAGACACCCTCCCAATCTGATAGTGAACCACTGATAACTACTCTTTGAGGACAGTCTTTCAACCAGTTGTGCACCCACCTTGTCAAAATTTTATCTAGACCATATTTCTTTAGTTTGTTTATGAGAATTTCATGTGGGATTGTATCAAAAGCTTATTAAAATCAAGATATTTCACATCTACTGCTTCTCCACTATCCACTAGGTTATTAACCCTGTCAAAGCAGGAAATTAGATTGGTTTGGTCTGATTTGTTCTTGACTAATCCACGCTGGCTATTCCTTAGCACCTTATTATCCTCCAGGTTCTTACATACTGATTGTTTAATCATTTGTTCCAGTATCTTTCCAGGTGTCAAAGCTAAGCTGAGTGGTCTATAGTTCCCTAGGTCCTCTCTGTTCCCCTTTTTAAAAATAGGTTCTATGTTTGCCCTTCCCCAGTCCTCTAGGACCCACCTTACCCATCCTCCCTGAGTTCTCAAAGATAATTATTAATGGTTCTGAGATTGCTTCAGCTAGTTCTTTAAGTACTTTAGGATGAATTTCATCAGATCCTGCTGACTTGAATACAACTAACTTAGCTAAATAGCCTTTAACCTCTTCTTTCCCTATTTTGGCTTGTGTTCCTTCTCCTTTGTTGTTAATATTAATTGTGTTGAGTATTTGGTCACTGTTAACTTTTTTAGCGGACAGTGAAGCAAAAAGGCACGGAACACCTTAGTCTTCTTGATGTCATCAGTTATTAGTTCTTCTTCCCTGCTACGTAGAAGACCTGCACTTTCCTTCATCTTTCTCTTGCTCCTAATGTATTTAAATAACTTCTTCTTATTGCTTTTTATGTCCCTTGCCAGGTGTAACTCATTTTGTGCCGTAGTCTTTCTGATTTTGTCGCTACAGTCTTGTGCTGTCCTTTTGTACTCCTTAGCAATGTGTCCATGTTTCCACTTTTTTCATTCTTGATACTATGAAATATAATGTCCTTCTCATTTGCCAAACACAGGCTATTGGGCAGTATGTCAAATCTTCAGATTTTTAATAGATGCCTGATGCCTGATATGTAGAATATCTTCATTACAACTCCATGTGGGGGATTGTATCATTTTACTCCATGCAGCACATATGATGCTGATCAAATTTTCCTCTTCAAAACTATCCACTTAGTCTTTGCTATCTTGTTTCCCTTCACCTCAGTGCAAGAAAAATTAAGAATGTGCTTGTTTTGTTTTGTTTTTTAAGCTGCCTTCTACTGCTGTATTTAAACATTTCCAGTGCATCTTCTACATAATTATGGAGCTCTCTGAGCTAACAGAAAAAAACACGAGAGGATGCAAATGTTAGAAAAAATAAAACTGGAAATAAGACAACTTTTGAAAAGTGAGGGTAATTAACCAGTGGAACAGCTTCTCCAGGGATGTGGGAAATTCATTATCACTTGACCTCTTTAAATCAAAACAGAATGTTTTTCTACAAGCTACACTCTAGCTCAACCACAAGTTATTGGGCTCAGTAATGTCCACTTATGTATAAAGAGGAATAATTCCCATCATTGCAGGAACCACTAGGTGAAATTCTCTGGCCTGAGTTATACAGGAGGTCAGGCTAGATAATCGTAACAGTCCTTTCTGGCTCCGATTCAGCAAAGCACATAAACTTGTGCATCTTTCAGCTTGACTTCAACAGGTCCATATACTTCATTCATACTTGTGCTTAAAGTTAAGCATGCTCTTAAGTGTTATGCTGAAGTGGGGCCACTGTTAGTTTCTTACAGCTATATTCCTGAGTTACATGGAGTTGCTTCACTTCTTTAGTAAATGTTCATGCCACTAAACATTCATCATTGTTATGAAAAAACACACGAACTGAACGTTGAAAGTGTTGATAAACTGCTTTTCATCATGTCATGTGCCTTTAAGCAATCTTCATACTGCCTGCATCCTTCTTTCTGTCTCTGTAGTCATTTTCTATCATTGCTGCCTGGCCAAAATAAAGAAATTTGGTCCATTTCCAGTTGCTTTCTTGTATTCGGAGAATTTATAAATACTGAAAGCACCCCCTCCCCCCAAAAAACAACAACAACAACAACAAAAACCCCAACAACAACAACAAATCCTCCTTTCATAGCCTTAAGGCTGGGAATAAGCTTTGTCTACAGAATAAAGCACAAAGGGAAAATTACAGTTTTTTTTAGCAGAAGTAAACATTCAATGGTAAATAAACAAGAAATTAAGATTCCTTCACCAACCTTAACTCTGCTCCCATGCAGTATCTCTGTTGACCCAGACTCCATATATCGACTAGAGACTCCCACCAGATGTTGCATAAAGGATTTGATTGTTCAGTCTTTGAAACGCAAGACCCCCTTGCAAGTGGTGCCATGTGGGTGCCAGAGTGCCCCTGTGCATGGCCATTGACAGGATAGGGGCCCAAAACTCCTGGTGAAGCCCATGGGAGGTTTGGATGCATCAGGATCTGACCTGAAATGTCAGTCTGCCCTGTTGAGTCTATGAGCCTAATTTGCTGCCCGCTGATGTCAATGTGAGACTTTCCTATCTCAAGCTCTAAATGACTTACTCCAGCAGAGTGCTTTCTTGTACTTTGCAATGTGTCTTTCCTAAACTTTTTCAGTGTCAGCTTGTGAGGTGTCTGGCACTGTGTTTGTATAGCGAACAAGATACAAATGGATCTGTGGCTTGTGTTTGAAGAATATGGTACAATGCAATGTCATGTCTATAGCAGGAGGATGCTCATATTACAATAATAATCATGGCTTCAGTGTGTTAGTTGTGTTGGACACACACAGCAAGAGAGTATCTGCCCCGAAAATCTTACAGTCTAACTAGACAAGGAAAAGATTATCATTCCCCCTATTCCAGATGGGGAACTGAGGCAGAGATATTCACTGACTTGCCCAAGGTCACGCAGAGAGAGGGACTTAACTAGATCTCCTAAGTCCCAGTCCAGTGCCTTAATCGCAAGACCCACCAGCTATGAAATCTCCCAGCTGAGGTAACAACATCTGTCCTCTGTCTAGCCTTATATTACTGGTATTCTTATAGGGTTAATCAACTGTATCATATACCGGAATGTTTGGTGATTGAAAGGATTGGTTTGCTGCATGGGTGACTTTTGTGAGATCCCACCTGGAGGTTACAGTCTCCTCCAGGCATCCACAGGAGACAGGAACCTCATGCAAGTTACAGCAGATAAAAATGTAAGTGTGTGAACGGGGTTATTTGCCCTGTGTGCGTTGCCAACTCTGACTGCCCCGGCAGGACCTGAAACTTATGTGAAACAGTTATTTCTTTCAAGGAATTTACAAGCTCTGCCAGTAGAGCTTGAAGTTTCAGTGAGCTATTTCTCTCATGGGACTTCCATGGGCCCCCCCACCCCAGACATATTGTGGATTACTTACAACTTCTGTAATAACTCTGGGGGAAGTTATAATATACATGGAAAATTACTAACTGGGTAACTTAGCAATTAGGCAGTACCAAAACGTTAGACTAGACCAACTAGTAGTTCTCACTGAGAACCTATGGTTAAAACCAGTTGGAACATTGACAGAAACAGAGCACACTGCAGATGCCTTCATCTTCACTACAGGCAGCTGTTTGTGGACACTTCAGCTCCCAGGATGCAGGAAGCCATCAGATCAAAATGTAGCATTGTATGTTAGGAGGTAATGTCTCTGCAGCTTGCATCTCCATATTCAAGATGAAGGCATTTGCAGTCTGCTTGATTTTATGCCATATAGATGCAACCCTCAGGTTCTGTAAAGCTGCCAACCTGGCCTTCTCTATCGGGAACTCCCATCAATTCGGTGTGTGAAGCTCAGAGTGTCCTATAAGATGCCAAAAAAGCAGTGAAGTATCTAACAAACTCTTGAAAAACGCAGTGGTTGCATACTCCTGAATTGCCTATGCCTTCATCTCGCCACACTGCAGGAACCAGGAAATCAAAAAGATAATGCAAAATAAGTTGGACACTAGATGCTTTGATGAGACTAATCATCCTTACAACCTGTTGAAAATACCAAGGGCTATGGGGAATTCTATGCAAAGGAAAATGTCCCTCCAGATAAGAATGCTAACCTCTGAAGAGAGCATGGATGCACTGGTAGCACTAGCAAAGGGAAAGCAGGATCATCTGTTTTTGCCATCAGCGTTCCTTGATCTGTGTTCTTCACAAAAGGGTGATGTGGTATAATGGAGCATATAGAAACCTAAATTCCCAGGATGTTTTACTAGGCACCAGAACTTTTTCATGTTTGCTCATTATTATTTGTATGACAGCAGTAGCTAAAGGTACCAACCAAGATCAGGGCCCCATTGTGCCAGGCAGCATATAGACACAGACTAAGACATGGACTCTGTCCTGATAAGATTACAATCTAAATAGACAAGAAATCAAGGAAGAAGTGACTTGGCCAATGTCAAACAACAAGTCAATGACAGAGCCAGGAAGAGCACCCAGATTCCCAAAGTCGCACTCCATCATCCTAATCCCTGGACCATGTTAATTTGAGAAATAAAGCATTGCTTTGTCCTTCAACCAGACTATGCCCAATTTCTGTTGTATTTGGCTTTGTCTACGCTCAGGATTCATCCTTCAGTGGCTAGCAATTTATGTAGCTGCAGCAGTGCAAAGCTTCAGTGTAGAACAGGTGAGCCACAATTTTGCATTGCATAACTTGCTGCTAGACTGAAAAAATGGCCACTGCTGGGGTACATGAAGCAAGCAGCAACTTCTTATTCCTAAACAAAGGGAAATATGGTCCTCTGGCAGATTTCCACTGCGGACATGCCACGAAAAGACTGGCTCTCTCATCGTCTCAGGCAGGTGATATTAGGACTAGTCACCTGGCACATGGCTTTCAGACAAAGAGTCCAAACACATCCCATTTTGGCTTTAATTGAGTGTCCCCAAGCACAACGATTTTCGGTTTGTCTCATGTTCCCATGCAGCCTGAGAAGCCTGTCTGGATTCTTCAGGTTTCTTTCACAAATAAGACTAGCAAAAATGAAGATGACTTCAGTCTAGCTATCAGCTCCCACCTGTATATCCCTTACATTTTTCCTTAGTCTTCAATTTGGAAATGGTGGAATTTCCCATGAAATGGAAAATCCAGTTCCCATCCAGCTCTCCTGATAATCTCTTATGTAAAGCTGATATTCAGTTTGATTTCCTCCAAGCTGACTACTGAGAAATATTTTCCTGTTTTGGCACAGCTTTCTGATATTCTCAGGTTTTTCTGTTTTGGGCTCTATCTGTTGAGTTTCAGCAGCTGATTGTATTGTGAGAAGCCACATTTGTATGACTGTACAGAAGCATATCACGTTCCAAAAAGAGGCCTCAATACATCACCGGGATATTATTACAAACACTTCACGCTGCATGTTTACTATGTAAAGACTATCCTCGGTCATCTGGTGCTTTAGAAAGAGTTAAAGAAAAGTGACGGGAACCTTGGTGATAAAGAGTCTGCCAAAGTGTTAAAACAATACAGGTTTTGTTTTATGCACTCATATTTATATAACCACAGGATACTGGCACAATGTACATCTATGCTGATATTTGTCAGACAAGTCTATTTAAGGAATACCATGGGGGCCCCTTCTTTCCTTTACAGTTGATGTTCTATTTCCACTATAATGTTTTAAAGATGACTGGCTTCAAACAAAAGAAATTTACAAATTAGTCTGGTTTTCTCTGAAAACAACAAAATATATTTTTACATTCTATTCATAGCTGGCCAGCTGAGCTCAATGCAGACAAAAACCTTCATCAAGTCTTTCTAGCATTCTGCAGCTATAACACAAGTCAGAATTTTAAGCCAAGAGATGTATTTACGCACACATTGCAAATCGAGTTTTTAGAAGTCTACAACATCTTCCATAGCAAGTGGAAAACAAAAACATTCCAAATGGAAAAAAAATGAGCACCAGTAAATATATTGTCTTGAGTAAATTGTTTGTGATTCTTTGAGCATATTCAAAATCCTACTGAACGTCTCACCATTTAGGATGTTTGGTTACTTTCCAGATTTGAATAGTGGGTGAATCTAGACTAGTCTGTTTCTAGTGGGTTTCACTTTGCGGTTCTCATAAGCTGTTCCAGTGCTGCAATGGTTGAGCTGCAGATGCAGAAGGGGAATTAAAAAATGTACCGAGTTAAAAAAAACAAACCAGTTGATTGGAAACATGATTCTATGAAAATCTATAAATAGCAGATTTTTGTTGTCTTGTTATTCTTTGGGCCTTTGCCTTGCATAACCATTCCACTTTAAGAGCTATATTTTGACTGGTCTGGTACAGGGGAATAAGAACATCCATTACGGCCCTGAACAGGCTACACAGCCTTGGGTCCAGGCGCACAGAAGTAAAGGGCCCTTGCTATGGGCTATGCCCTTGTGGCACAATCTAGCTCATGGGTGGGCAGTAGCCATCCTGAGTCTTTGTGGAAACATGACAGTGAGACCGCCCTGCAAGCGGATGTTAGCTTTTATTTCTGACAGCCTCTCCATAAGTTCCAGACATTACAGTTTCACAAGGGATGGTTGACTGGTCACAAGCCCTATGATGAGTGGTAATATGAAGCTCTAAGAATGAAACCCCTGTGTAGCTGCCTACGCCAGCAACAAATTATATAATCAGCACCAACCAATGCCTGCTCACTTCTGGTGGCCATTGCATTGTGTGGCCAGAGCCAAGATTCCATCCACTTCCTGTCCATGTGCTCTGGAGTCAGGAAGTAGCAGGTGTCCAAGGTCTAGCTAACCTGTAAACGGGTGCAACAGGTATGTGTGTGTGGGGAGGGGGGTAAGGGGAAGGGAGGGAAGGGGAGGACTCTGACTCCTGTTTTCACCTCTGTGTGGGTATGTTCTATGATTCTATGTAGTCCAAGTCAATCTAGCCAGATGAGTCACATTTCTGTCCTGGGATGGACCAGTTACACAGTACATCTTACTCATGGTTCACCCTAAAGGCTCAGTCTAACACTTAGACCAGGGGTAGGCAACCTATGGCATGGGTGCTGAAGGCAGCACATGAGCTGATTTTCAGTGGCACTCACACTGCCCTGGTCCTGGTCACCGGTCTAGGGGTCTCCGAATTTTAATTTAATTTTAAATGAAGCTTCTGAAACATTTTGAAACCTTATTTACTTTACGTACAACAATAGTTTAGTTATATATTATAGACTTATAGAAAGAGACCTTCTAAAAAGATTAAAATGTGTCACTGGCACGTGAAACTTTAAATTAGAGTGAATAAATGAAGACTCGGCACACCACTTCTGAAAGGTTGCCGACCCCTGATGTAGAAAATGTATGTAACACCACTTATCTGACTGATAGGGACGTTAGGCAGGAATTAATGTATGTAAAGGGTTTTGAGATCCTTGGATGAAAGACATTATGGGAAGAGCTGGTCAGAAAGAATTTTCATTCCATGGGAAATTCCAATATATTTTTAAAAAAATCATTTCAAATCAGAACAAACAGCTGAAATTTCAAAATCTCCAGCCCCCCCAAAAATAAAAAATAAGAATTCCAAAAACTTTGGATTCAGGACCATTGAAAAATTTTGTTTAAACATTGTTGAATTAATTTGTATAGTGTTGAAACATTTCCTTTCAATAAGATTAGAATGTGTCTTTCAATAAGGTAAAAATGGTCCATTTTGATGTTATCATTTTAAATAATTTTGTGCTGACTTAGATGTTATATTAAATATAATATAAACATATAATATTAAATGTAATAGTTTCTCCTACAAGTTGAAAACAAAATATTATTACCGTATCAAAATGAAATGTCTCATTATTATTGAAATGACAGAAGAAAGTCAAAATGATTCATTTCAACATTTCCCCATCAAAAACATTGTCAAAATCAACGTGTCCCCACGAAATGTTTTAAATCCAAGAAAACTGAATTTTTGATGAAAAGCTGCTTCATCAAAATTTTTTCAGCCAGCTCTAATAATAAGCAAGGCTGTCACGTGTCCATATGTGACTGCACAGGGGAGTGAAGGGGCATAAACCTAACCCTTGCCAATATCCATGAGCCCAGTCTCAAGGGTGAGATCAAGCTAGCAGCTGGGACTGGATGACAGGTGATGGAGCACTCAATAAATTGCCCTGTTCTGTTCACTATCTCTAAAGCATCTAGCAGAAGATGGACTACTGGGCTAGGTGGACCATAGGTCTGACAGTATGGTCAGTCTTAGTTTCTCACTGCAAGCAAGTGAGAGTGCGGGGAGCAGATGGACCTATAACATTGGTTGTGCTGATGCCAAAGCTGTATCTTGTAAAAGCAGTGAGGCAAGAACTATTACTCTCTAAATCACAGCTCCTGCCCATCCATGGCTCCTTCTGGGACAATGCAACTATATATTGTCCCATCTGCAGGGCTAGGAGCTGTAGTGCAATCAAGCCCTAATAAATGCCATTTATCTTCTTTTTTTTTTTACAACGAATATTGGTTTTCTTTGCCATAATCTGCCCCTCTGGACACTTCAGTGCAGTTTCTTGAGATTGAATAGGCATTTTATTAGCTTCATCCAAGTTTTATTTCTTAAATTCAGAGAAGAAATGCAATCAGCAGCATACAGGAAATGAGTGGGGAAAACAATCTCAGAGAAAGAGTTAATGAAACAGCACTAGCACAAAACCAGAAACATCCCCATTTATTGGCTCATATACATGCTTAGTATTATGTTAGTGGCTTGGGGCTAGATCACTCCCACTTGCAGAAAAATTTTCAGGAGGGGGCCATAGGGAGAGGAAAAATTCTTGGTGGAGTTTATGTGAAATCATCCTCTTAGTGGAATAGATTTTTGTGGGGGGGGAACAATGTATTTTGGCAGCACCACTGCCTGCCATCACTGTGGGGCCTTAGGGTCCACAGGGCTGAGATGTCCCCTTCATGTGGTGGTAAGAGCCATCCTGGAGCAATCAGCATTGCTGTTGGAGGGTCTCCTGCAGTAGCAGCATTGATGAGACCTCTCTGTGGGTAACACTCCTTCAAACTGGTGTACATACAGCATGGAATTCTGTATGGAAAGCATTGGACTCTGCAGGGCATAGTGCCCAGAAAACTGCAGCTCCACTACTGTACCACCTTCTATACACCTCCTTCTCCACGTCCCGAACTCTGCAAAGCTCCTTGCAGAGCCCTAGACAGAGACTTGAGAGATCTATGTTCAGTTCCTGACTCTGTTACAGGGCCTCTAGCAAGTCAGTCTCTCTGTGCCTCAATTCCCCATCCATAAACTAGGGATAATAATCCATCTGTCTTGTTTATTTAGATTGTAAATTCTTTGTGTACAGTGCCCTGCACCAGGGGCTCTGATTCCTACTGGACCCTCTGTGTCGTATCATTGTAATAATCAGGGAAAGGAGACATTGCACCCCTCCTTCTCTGTATGTGCAAGAGGTGATCTATTCATGGAAGGTCTCCTCTGCACACAAACCCCTGGGCTTTTCTCTGTACTTCCAAGGAGCATGTGCGTTTTGCATCTGTATCATAGACACACATACAAAAGGGGGGAAAAAAAGAAAAGAAAAAAGATGGACCAGATCTTTGGCCAAAGGAAGAAAGAAAATGAAAAGAGAATCGGTGATGTGCCAGAACTTTTACTTTTTATTAAAAACTTAAGGGCAGAGGATGAGGAGCCACCTGGTTTTGATTTTTTTTAATAAAAAGTCAAATAATCCCCACAAATAATTCCTCTGCAATGGTTTCAATAGTGGAACCCGACAGCTGAACTTTAAAGGTGCCTTCTGAAAGAATCATTTTAGTACAAAACTCAATATCATATTTTATTTTATTTGAGAGAAAGAATGTAACTTCTGACTCTTTTCCCCCCAAGATGCAGCAATTTTAGAGGATCCATTTATTTACTAAAAGCAAAAGAGGGGAGTGGGATGGGAGCAATTGAAAATATCTTACGACTTAAACAGAATATGTAATGGAAAGGCAATGGTATATTTCATTCACACACCAAGGGGTAACCTTCATTCTCCCGGAGTTATAAATTGAAATCTTAGTTTTGCTGCACTGAAGCATCAAATACAGCCAAATTCCAGGCCATGATGAAAAATTAGCTAGCAGCAATGCAGCTACTGTGTTGAGAAGATGCTTCTTTTCCTCTTCCTTTCTTTTAGAAATGGTGTCAAATGATCTCTTTTCTTTCTGTTGTTGTTGAACAGCTTTGTTTTATAGAACTTCACCAGTAGCCAAGAAAAGAAAGACAATAAGGAAGTGGGTCACATACCCTGTGGATCCTATTATTGGACATCAATAAGGTATTGTTTGCAATTGAATAATTACTTTAGCTGTAATAGTAAAGGGAGGCTTGTCCAGAGGCTAGCATGGTGTGAGAGACCTGGGGTCAGTGCCCTGCTCTCACAGATTTGCCTCTTGACTTGGACAAGGCACGAAGCCTGACATATTTTAAAGGATTTCAGGTACGTAAAGCTGCAGAAAGTTTGCTAGTGAGTTTTCAAAAGCATGTCGCTCCGATTGAAATCAAGGGATCTTAGGTGCTTGGGAACTATTGAAAATCCCTATCTGCATCTTAGGTATCTAAATACCTTTAAAAATCTCACCCTTAGTCTCGCTGGGCCTTAACATGCTGTCAGTGAAATGGGGATAACAGCAATTCCCAGATCACAGGAGTGTTATGAGGATAAAGACATTAAAGATTGCGAGGGGCTCTGGTAGGACAGTGATGAGGCCCATCTAAGTACTACAGACAGGCAGAGGCCATAGAAGATGTGTCAGTTAGAGCTAGTTGAAAAAATGGGAAACAAAACCCACTTGGTTTAAATAATTTAGTCCAAATTTCAAAAGATTTCAGCCAGTTGGAATGTCACTAATACACAACAGGGCCTGATCCAATGTGAAACCAATGGGAGTCTTTCTCTTGTCAGTGAGCTTCGGAAGTCAGGTGGCTTTGGATCAAGCCACAGATCAATACGGTACAAAGAATGGCATGGATGATGCAAAGGGACTAAAAAAATACAGGGAGAAGCCCAAGAAATGTATTTTTGTTTAGTCTGAAAAATGGAGACCTGGTTGAAATCTGCCGCTCTTCCCCATACACAGCTACTCAGATGATCGGTGCCCTGTACAGGAGAAAAAACGGCATCTTTTACCACTTGCTTCTGATGCAGCACAAATCTCTATGCCCGTTACTCAGCTATTATGTGGTCTCCATGATCTAGCCCTTGGAATCCTCCCCCACTCTTTGTTCTCTCCCCCTCGATGCATAAGGCCATGGTCCACTAGAAGAAACGAGACAGACAGTCACATGGCAGAGGTGGGAGGAGAATGGGCAGATAATAAGAACGACGCTCACAAGCAGACTTGGTTCTAGGCATCGACAAACAGGGCAGTTGTATTGGATGCCAACTTAGAGAGGGGCTCTACTGCTGCATTTTTTCTGCCCCGCAAAGATTGGCTGGTGAATGGACCTCGAAAATGTTTTCAGCCCCTGGCTAGCAAAACCTCTAGGGCTCCTCCTCCTCACAACACTGATGCACCCAGCTACCCAGAAAAACCCAACCACAAAACAAAAAAACCCCATCAAATCAACCTAAAACAAAACAACCCCCCAGTAAAAGTAAATTAATAACATTACAAATAAACAAACAATCCTAAACAGAACTTGTACCCCCCCAAAGTTAGAAGGGTCAGAGACTCCATTAAGTCCACTTTATAGGGACAGTCCAATTTTGGGGTCTTTTTCTTATATAGGTTCCTATTACCTCACACCCTCTGTCCCGATTTTTCACATTTCCTGTTTGGTTACCCTAAGTCCACTAGAGACTTCATGCTTTCACATGAAAGGTGCTCAAATACTCTGGTGATCGGCGGCAGTATGAAAACCTAAGCTGTAGTTGGCCGGTCAGTTGGTAGATAGATAGATATTGACAAAGGACGAAGTTCCCCAGTCCTCACCAACAATAAGACAAACTATTGCAAGTTCTTTGCACAGGTCTGTTTGGAATCTGCCTGATTCGTGAGGAAAATTATTGCGTAGTTGTCAGTGATATTGCCTCTATGAATTTAGTAGGCAGGAGGCAAGATGCAGATTTTACATGATCCTGGCAAAGAAACTTCCCAGATTTCCTCAGGTGCAGGCCAGATGTGTGTTAGCTTTGGCTGAGCACAGAATTACCTCTGAAAATCCACTACAGGTCTTAGGAGTCCCCTTTTGCACTTATCACTTCTGGAGACAACAGGGAAATGTATCTAGATGGAAGCCTATTCTCCCAGCCATTCATTTGGCCAGCAGTGTGCAAACAGCCGGCACTGAATTCCATGGTTTAAGGTACTGTGTTTACCAAAAAAAATCCCCCACGAATGATGCAATGATTTTAATTCAAGAGGCGCTCATGATAGTGTTAGGCGTTGAGTGTTAAGTCAAATTGTTATGGGATCCTGCAGAAAAATTGAGTTTATCATTGAAATCAGTTACACTGTGCCCATAGAGCTGGCTGGGAATTTACTGGTAAAACATTTTTCCAGAGGAAAATGTCGATGTTCAAGTGAAATTGCTCACAAGAACGGGCCAGGTTCAATGAATCTTCCGATTAGAAAACTTAAAAAACAACCCAGTTTCAAAGTTGTCAGAATGTTGTATTTTGACATTTTCTGTTTTTTGATTCAAAAGGACTTTTCATTTAGAAGTTTTAGTTCGTTTGCACTCAGAAAGTCAAAAAAATATAAACAAAGGTTGAAACTGAAACAAAACGTTTCGAAATTATTGAAATGAAATGTTTTGATGAATCTGATATTTTTTTTGGCAGATTATTGGGTTGCGCAAATGTTCAAGATTTTGACTTTTCATCCCATTTTGGAATGGAAATTTTTTTCTAAATCCTGTAGACTTTAGAAGAATGAGAAAACCATTTCCTGCACAGCTTAGCTGTAATCTCTTTCTGTCTGCTTTAAATCGGGGGGAGGGGGGAGAGGGGGGCGGAGAGAGCATGGCGGGCTCTCAATTTATTATTGGTATAGGCCAACGTTAAGCTACTACCCCTCAAATGGATGGGAGGAAGTGTCACTCAGACAGGTATCTGAGGCCTTCATCCTGGGTCTACTTCTGGGACAGGGCTGGGTCTAAAGTCACAATGCAAGGATCACCCACACTATAGTGTACAAGAACTTTGTAGTACACCTTTAAATAGTTTGCAAGCCTTCTTGTTGCTCCCACTGTCTTCTATGTTTCAGACACCTCCAGAAACATGCTAGACCAGCAGAGTGTCTACAGAGATAGGTCTTGTATATTATATGTAAGCAGAGTCAGGATGAGCTCTACCCTGACATCTGGTGGAAAGGATTTCAGAAAGTGTATTAGTGTAGGCACGCCTACCCCATCCCAGGCTGCCGAGCTGTGGGACTGCTTTGTGACAGAAATGACTCAACCTCCGTTGGGTGGTACTTGCTAGACAAGGGACATGGGTTCCAAAACCCAGTGAATTGAGAGAGGCTGGGGACAGGTATCTGTGCCTGGTGGTGCAGTCTCCTTGTGGAGCCAGAAGCACCAGTTCCACCCCCTCCTCTCTCCACTGTGGAATGTCAGGAGTTGATTTTTTTATTCCTTAAGAATCTAGATACAGGTTACTGAGCTGAACTCACTTTGGGCTAATGGTGCACTAGCACTGGGGCTCCCCTACTATGAGCTGAGATCACTAAGAGTTGAAATCACTAAAGAGCTGAAATTACTGAGCTGAGAGCACTGAGTACTGTGCTAACTAGTGGGGGAGCCTGAAGCTATACTGCGGAACAGAGCAGCTGGCGGAGTGGAGCAGTTTGTGGGGATGGCTGGAGCGGATCACGGACAGCTGGTGGAGCGGAGCGGCTGGCAGAGCGGAGTAGCTGTGGGAGGTGGAGCGGCCCACAGAGCGCGGAGCGAGCAGTTTGCAGGGACAACTGGAGCAGCTCACGGGGCAGCTGGTGGAGCAGCAGCTGGTGGAGCAGTTTGTGAGGACGGCTGGAGGAGCAGAGTGGAGGGCTGGTAAAGCGGAGCAGTTCGTGGAGAAGGCGGAAGCAGAACCCACGGAGAGGCAGGGCAGTTGGCCCCGGACCACGTAAGGTGCCCTTTCTACCCAGGCTGGGGAGGGACCTCTACAGATAGACTCTTGAATTCTGGGGTGGCATTGACCAGAGACTTTTGGGTTGTTGGACTTTTGGGGTGATTGGACTTAAGACCCTAAGGGGAAAAGGACATTGCCAACGTACTTGGAGGTGGGTTTTTTGTTTATGGTTTGTGTTATAACTCTGTTTGTGGTGTTTCTCCAATGGGATGCTTTCGCATTGATTCCTTCCTTTATTAAAAAGATTTTGCTACACTCAGACTGTGCTTGTCAGAGGGGAAGTATTGCCTCCTAAAGGCGCCCAGGGAGGTGTGGTATGTAAGTGTCCCAGGTCACTGGGTGAGGGCTCGAGCTGGTTACACATAGTGTTACTGAAACGGAACCCCTAGACACTGAACCCGGCCCTTGTTGCTGCCAACTCAGAGGGGCAGAAGGGTTACAATATATAGTTAGCAAACAGGGTTATTTGGGCCTCACTATACCTGTATGGTTCCTTCATATGACATATGTAGGGTAAAGAGCAAAAGATGTGCTCACACTTGTATTGAAACTATGGCAATGCTGCTATAGTAGGGCCAGATTCTGGCACCCTTATGCCATATATAGTTGCACTGAAGTCAACAGGGCAATTGGTAATCAACATGAGTAAGAGTATTGGAATCCAGTCCTTAAAGAGGACATTTAAATTGGTGAGTTAAACATCATACCAAAGTACTGTCACAGAATTCAAGCAACACATTGCTAAGTAATGCTGAGCAATATAACATATGGACTTCGTGAGCTGACATCAACCTTAAGAGGAAGGAATCCACACCTGTACAAACATGGACATCGGTCTGCATGAGGAGAGGGGAGGAAAAGTAGAAACAGCAGCAACAGTTACCCACTTTCTGCCTGGCTCCAGCTCCTAGGACTTTGTAGAAGTGGTGTCCATTTCAAAAGGCAGAAAAAGGAGAATGAAGGAGAAGATAGGGTGATATCTCATTCTACTTCATGTCTGCCAACATCTGGGCTATGCTGTATGCTGTTAACCATTGCATTCCACCACAGAGGAGGCTTTTGGTTTTTTGTGGTAGGATAGTTAGGGATACATTATACATAATGTAATCCCAGATTTGAAAATTTAGTTAAAATTGAATTAAGGAGGTACATGAATACCCACTGATTTAAAACTGATTAGGATGAGAGCTGGTTGGGTGGTTGTTTTTTAATGAAAAAGGTCTGCATCAAAAAATGGAAAATTTCAGACAAGAAAAATCATTTTTAAATTTTTCCATTTTTTCAATAAAACTTCCAAATGAAAAAAAAATTTGGTTACCACTTTTCAGGTTTTCTGTTTTTCCTTCCTCTCCTTTGTTCCTTCTCAGATTTCCCCCACCTCTTTTGTGGCGTAAGGGGGGGGATAGTAATGTGGGGGAAGAAAAACCAAAATCTAAACATTTTCAAAACTGAAAAAAAATACAAAAGCAAAAATTTTCTATACATAAAATTTCACAACCATTTTCAAATAAACAAAATATCATTTGTTCCTGAAACCTGGGGAATTAAAATTATTTCAAAGTTTCCAATTACTCTTTGAAAAAGCAGTAAAGAGTCCTGTGGTACCTTATAGACTAACAGACATATTAGAGCATGAGCTTTCGTGGGTGAATACCCACTTGGTCAGATGCGCATCTGATCAAGTGGGTATTCACCCACGAAAGCTCATGCTCCAATACGTCTGTTAGTCTATAAGGTGCCACAGGACTCTTTGCTGCTTTTACAGATGCAGTCTAACACGACTACCCCTCTGAATTATTTTTTGGTGAAAACTCTACTTTTTTTTAAGCCAACTCTAGTTAGATTCCTATAGCTATTACAAATTTAAAAAAAAGAAAAGAAGGAAAGAAAAAACATGATACAGAGGGTATATAAGGTATAGCTATTGTGACAGATCCAGACCAGTGTGGTACAGGAGTCTGGTAGGGGGCAAATATACTGGTCACTGGATGAGTAGTTTTCTGTTCCCTGAGTGACCAGAGCAGGGGCTGCACTAGAGTAATCAGGAATCTGCTAGAACCAATTAAGGCAGACAGGCTGATTAGATCCCCTGCAGCTAATCAGGGCAGGCTAATCAGGGCACCTGGGTTTAAAAAGGAGCTCACTCCAGTCAGGAATCCTCCAAAAAACCCTTCTTTATCCTCACCACAGGGACCTCCTCCTGGTTGTCTGAAACGCTTGTCCTTCTGTCAGTCCTCCAGCACACAGCCTCTCACTCTCAGCTCTTGTGCCTCTGGCTCCAGCTCCTCACACGCACTTCCTTCCTCTGGCTTCCCTCCCTATACTG
>NC_133771.1:214021624-214068631 GCF_003597395.2 Chelonoidis abingdonii | reverse complement strand
CAGTATAGGGAGGGAAGCCAGAGGAAGGAAGTGCGTGTGAGGAGCTGGAGCCAGAGGCACAAGAGCTGAGAGTGAGAGGCTGTGTGCTGGAGGACTGACAGAAGGACAAGCGTTTCAGACAACCAGGAGGAGGTCCCTGTGGTGAGGATAAAGAAGGGTTTTTTGGAGGATTTTATCAGACACCAGGAGGAAGGTCCTGTGGTGAGGATAAAGAAGGTGTTTGGAGGAGGCCGTGGGGAAGTGGCCCAGGGAGTTGTAGCTGTCATGCAGCTGTTACAGGAGGCACTATCGACAGCTGCAATCCACAGGGCCCTGGGCTGGAACCCGGAGTAGAGGGCAGGCCCGGGTTCCCCCCAAACCTCCCAACTCCTGATCAGACACAGGAGGAGTTGATCCTGACTGTGGGGAAGATCACTGAGTGAGCAAATCTGCCAATAAGTGCAGGACCCACCAAGGCAGAGGAGGAACTTTGTCACACTATTAAAATTTTAAAAAAGAAAAGAAAGAAAAACAAGGTATAGAGGTATGTCAAAACCCCAGGGCTGAGGTTTTTCACAGCTACCACAGGGATCTGGGCCTAGTCTTCACACAGAAAAAGTGTTATTAACGCTAGTTAATTAGCATGGGGTAATATCCTAGTGAAGACAAGGCAGTCTGCAGTTTTCACATGTTAGTAGGTCAACTTAAAGTCTGTGGAGAAGCCTCATCTTTGGCTATGTCTTCATTGCCAAAAAAGGTATGCTTTTACCATGCGATAACCGACAGGCCACAGCTCTCTTGCTGTAAAATACTAGTGGAGACAAGGCACTGTAGTTTTATCACAGTGTAGCTAAGGCCTGGTCTACACTAGGGGGCAGGATCGATCTAAGTTATACAACTTCAGCCATGTGAATAACATAGCGGAAGTCGATGTACTTAGATCTACTTACTGTGGTGTCTTCACTGTGGTGAGTCGACTGCTGACGCTCCCCATCAACTCCACCTACGCTTCTTGCTCTGGTGGAATACTGGAGTCGACGGGAAAGCGCTCGGTGGCCAATTTATTGCGTCTAAATTAGATGCGATAAATCGACCCCTGCTGGATCGATCGCTACCCATCAATCCAGCGCATACTGTAGATGTGCCCTAAGGAAGGTCAACTGCATATGAGGGGTATAGTTTTGACATTGCAGCAAAAACTACCTGCATCTTGCCTCCACTAGATTTTTGCAGTGAGATAGCTATAACATGTTAGTTATCTTGCTGCAAAAATACATCTTTTTAGCAGTGAAGACACTAACTCTATTCTAACTCAACCTGCTAACTTGTTTGCAAATTACAAACTTCCTGTCTTTGGTAGGATTTCACCTCAATTGACGCAAGTTAATAACACCTTTTTTTTTGGCAGTGAAGACAAGGCCCTAGGGTACTCAATTCCAAATAATGTTCTTTGGAATCGAGCAATCAACCTCCTGTAGGCAGCTTTGAAAATCTCAGCTGGGCTGTACACACCACCGCTGAGCTCCTGATTAGGGGTAAAATTTTCAAAAATGCCTAAGTGACTTATGAGCCTACATTGCATTTTCAAACTTGACATAGGCACTTAGGAGTCCAAGTCTCATTGACAGTCAATAGGACTTAAGTGCCTTAGGGACAGATTTTTAAAAGTATTTAGGTGCCTAAAGAAGGAAATAGGCTTCTCCCAACGGGAGTTAGACACCTAAATGCCTTTGAAAATCTGTATCTTTAGGTGCCGATATTTTGGACAGAGGCGCTGTTGAAAATTTTACCCTAGATTTTAGAAACACTTATGCATGTGAGTGGCTTCTGTGCATAAGAAGCCCCACTCCTTTATATAACATTATTCACTTGCATGGCACTTAAAGGCCAGAAGATGATGTCTATGCCCTTGAGAGAAGTGGGCCGAGTCCCTGTGAAGGAGGTGTTTCTCTATCGAATTAATTAATTAAGCTAAAACAATTTGAACTAATCCCTGTAGCCAATTGTATTAGCACAGGGTCTTCCAAACTAGGCCTTGTTTCACCAGAACCCCCATCATTTACAGCAAGGTCTGAGAAAATAAATGGCAAGCACCATGTAGACCTCAATAAGCCCTACAGGCTACCTGTTCCCGGTGCCTGTGGAGACATGGCCCAAGCAAAGCGAGCTGTAGAGCATGGAGGGGCTGGGAGAATCATATACAAAGCTCTTGACTTCCAGAGGAGGAAATTCTCAAGTGGTTTTGTTTTCTGGCGAGGGGTGGNGGTGTATTTGTGGTATAAATGATATGGGGTTCAGATGGTGGTGTATTGTGGGCACAGTATGGTGGTGTATTGTGGGTGGGGTGTAGGTGGTGTGGAATTTAGTGAGGAGGACTGTCTTTCAGATTGGGCCCTCAGAGTCTGATTGTGTCTGATGCCCAGTGATCTCAGATTCCCTTTCAGTCTGTTAATATACGGTTCGACAGCCTGGACAGCTCCCAGTGCACTCAGGCTGTAAAGCTTCCCGTTGCAAGACACAGCTCTGAAGTTGTCTTCTACATTTCAATTCACCCCTGTGCCAGAGCCATTCATCACCTACATCAGCTCTCAGTCATCCTGACAGGAGGCAGCCAAAGGACTTCCCATGAAAGCCCTAACGATGCAGATTAGATTTGTTATGAGTAAAAAAACATGAAAAAGGTGGTGGTGGTGGTAAAAACCCCATGTAGTCACCGCTTTTACCTTCCTAAGTAACTAACAGAGATCTAAGAGACAGAAATTCAGGTGGTGATATATAAATGTCCTTAGCTTCAAATTATACAGCAATAAATCAGAAATATGTTAGTTATTAAAAGAAATTTGATCTAAGGGGAAAAAATCCACTTGTATCTCAAAAATCAGTAAATAAGAGAAAAAGGATGAGAGGAAGGATGGTTAGGTTGCTAATTTGGGAAACCAGGGGTCAATTCCTTGCGCTGCGACAGGCCTCTTGTGTGACCTTGGGCAAGTCACTTACTATCTCTGTCCCTCAGCTCCCCATAAGGAAGATGTGAATAATATCATTTCTCTTCCTCACAGGGGTGTTTTAAGGATAAATCCATTGAAATGGTTAAGTGATTAGATTCCATGGGAATGGGGTCCATATAAGTAGCACAGACAGAAAGGAAGTATTTGTGGCTAAGGTACTGGCCTGGGAGTGGGGAGACTCAAGTGCAATTTATGGTTCAGGCTCCCTCCTCAGACTACATCTCCCATGATGCACAATGATATCAAACCTCTTGGTGAGGGGAGGCAGGGCATCATAGCAGTTGCATGGCCAAGGTGCATCATGGAAGATGAAGTCCAGGTGGGGAGCCCAGCCCATAGGGAACAGGAGCATGAGGTACCTAAACTACGACTCCCATTGGGCACCATGGCAGCATTTTAGATCCAAAATATTTTGATTTGTGGCTGAAAGAGTTTCGTTTCTGGCATTCAGTTTAAAATAAAATTAAATTAAACAAAAAACAAACAAACAAACAAACATGACACTGAAAGGCCAGAAGACAATGTCTATGCCCTGGGGGACTGGGTCGAGTCCTTGTGAGGGAGGTGTTATGCTATCAAATTCATTAATTGGGGAAGGTAAAACTGTTTGAACTAATCCCTGTAGCCAATCGTACTGGCACAGCCTGCTTCAAATTGGGCCTTCTTCCACCAGAACCCCTATAATTTACAGCAAGGTTGGAGAATATAAATCGCAACCACAGGTGGGTACATCCTTACTTCAAGAGTGCGTACGTGGCATAGGGTTGCTGATTTTGGTTGGACGTATCCCTGGCGGTTTTATTACATGATATATCATCTGTAATTCCTGGAGCCTCCATTGACAATCCTAAGTCATGGCAGTTTCTCTTGGGGCCCCAGGCAGCCCCTTCCAGACTGGCTTACTTCACAAGATGCTGGTTGCCTTCAGAGTTTGCTGGAGTCTTCATAAGCCTGGAGAGTAGGGGTGTGTGTGTGTGTGCGCACACGTGCACATGTGGGGAAGAGGGGGAGTTTCTCACATTGGTTGGGGAGTTACTTTAGCTCTGCCCTGCACCAGACATCTCCCTTTTAGATCACAGAGCCCTCCTTTTAAAGCCCTCCTTCCTATCATGCATGACTGACTGTCAGCCACAGACCATCCCTAGTCCCCTGTCCAGGTGGGGTTTAAGCACCTCTCACAGGTTTGTTAGGAACAGGAGAACATGATGGCATGCATTCCAAAACCACTGCAAATTTGGAAATGTAAAATGTACTAACAAAGAGAAGTCAACCTTTGGAAAGGCTCCGCATTCCCCAAACGGCTTCCGTACATTCATTATAGCATATGGTACTCTGAAACAACAAGCCTCAACAGAAGTTATGCAAAGTTTTCTTTCTATCTGTCTTAGAGTTTTATACTACCGCCCATCACCACAGTATTTGAACACCTTCTGTGTAAAATCAACAACAGTAGTAAAGTCCCTGGTGGATTTCATGGTGTCTCTGGCAGGTATCCCTTTCTTTCAGGGTAAAAACTCAGCTTTGGGTAGGAGTTTCTTGTGGTTTTTATTTTTAATTTTTTTTATTTGTAGTCTGGGGTTTTTTAGGTGGATTCAAAAGTTTTTATTTATTTATTTATTGAGAGGTTAATTGGTTGAGGATTATTGGGTAGGAGGTGTGTTGTCTCATTTTCATGGCCTTTTCAAAGAGGAAGGTTTTACAACATTTCCTAAAGGTGGTTAGTCTTTGGACTGGCCTGATCTCCTCTGGAAGACTGGTCCATCGCTGGATCCCCTTGACCAAGAATGCTTTGTCCTCTACTTTATAATTTGAATTGTCCCAAAGGGGCACAACTGTCAGTCTGGTTCGCAGACTGAAATTAAC
Organism: Chelonoidis abingdonii; assembly: GCF_003597395.2. Lineage (NCBI taxonomy): Eukaryota > Metazoa > Chordata > Testudines > Testudinidae > Chelonoidis > Chelonoidis abingdonii. Next base: position 214,063,781 of record NC_133771.1, on the reverse strand, counting down.
CCTTGATGTAGCTGGGATTTGATCAATTAATTAATTAATTGTTTTGAGGATTAGGACCAAAGACTTCAACTAGTATTGGAAGTAGCTTGGGAGCCAACAAAGAGGCTTGAGGCGCTCCCCTAAGCCGTGGAGAAGACTATTTCAAATTTAGAAGCAGTGAAGGTTTGGTCTAGCTGTTATGTTTTCCCAAACAATTTGCCCTAATTCCACCTAGGCAGAGGTTAGGTGTGACTTTGCAATATTAGTATTGTTTTCCCACCACAAGATTTAAGGTAATGTATTACAGACCCAAGAATCTTTCTCAATAACATGTGGAAGGGAGAAAAATGACATTGACAACTATGGAGACATTCTTATGGAGAATTCATTGCATCACCCTGTTGTGGTAAAAAAAAACACCAAACCAAAACAGTGATGTTCAGGGATCTGCCCCTCTTATCCAGTAGTCACTCACTACTTAAGGTGCTTGCTAGAGATCTGGTTTATCCTGTATCTGGTTGAAACTGGCTGCATACATATTAGAGATGTAAAATTTCTGGAAATTTTGAAGGATTGGAAAAAAGTCGCAGTTGTTACTTACTATCAAAACTAAACTTAATTGACTTCTTTAAGACTGAGAAATTTAATAGGCATTATTTAGTTAGCATATAGAAAGTACTGCTGGTTTATTTATGTAATAAATAAGTATAAATTTACTTTTGAATGACAAATATACTTAGCATTAAAGATGGAGCTGCACACTCAAGTATGTAAAGGTATGCTTTTGACATAGGAATAGGAAAACCCCCCTAAAATATTGAAAACAGAAAGCATTAATATTACTGACTTGCAAACCAAAAGGAAAGTTTATATCTGTAGGGCTCAGAAATAGTATGTAAATAGAGACAGGCTGTTATAGTGTATTAATGTAGATACAGAAGAAACTCACGTGTCTGGAGAAAAAGCTTGGAAAATGAACATCCCTATAGTTATTCATTATAATGTAGTGAACACAGCACAATATTAAGGACGAACAATAAATCTGGGTATATATCCAAACTCTAAAGTAAACACTGAACTCTTTAATAATGCAGTATCATCATATATGGAGTGTCATAACTGTAGGCAAAAATAACCATCCTATAAGCCAGGGATCGGCAACTTTTGGCACGTGGCGTGCCAGGGTAAGCACCCTGGCGGGCTGGGCCGGTTTGTTTACCTGCTGTGTTTGCAGGTTCGGCCGATAGCGGCTCCCACTGGCCGCGGTTCACCGCTCCAGGCCAATGGGGGCTGTGGGAAGCCACGGTCAGCACATCCCTTGGCCCACGTCACTTCCCGCAGCCCCCATTGGCCTGGAGCAGTGAACTGTGGCCAGTAGGAGCCGTGACTGGCTGAACCTGTGGACGCAGCAGGTAAACAAACTGGTCCGGCCCACCAGGGTGCTTACCCTGGCAAGCCATGTGCCAAAGGTTGCCGACTCCTGCTGTAAGCAAACAAATATAATGTAACAAACAGATTAGTTATTACTATAATCTTGCAAATGCTAACATGGCTCTAGTTTTTCCTTATGATATCACTAATGAGAATCTGTGCCTGAAAGATCTACAACTTCGAATTATGAACTTTCACTATGATCTTCGTGTACTTCATTAAACTGAAGAGTTGCACAAATTCAGAAAGAAGTTTCTCAGCTCTTTCACCTGTTCAGCCTGTTTCCCAATTTTGTGTGTTCATTTCCAAACATATTCAGTTCCGGAGGACCAGTCAGTCCCTTACGCTAGGTCAGTTGCACCCCAGATCTGTCACCAAAGACAACGCTTGTAGCCAATCCCATAATAAACTAAGAAATGAAATAAGAAATGTATTTACAAGGTTAACACAGGTAGCTTACACATACAAACGAGTTACAATCTTAGTTTCCAAAAGATAACAGAAACTTCTATAATAAGCATACTCCTTTGGTGCTAACCCTGGCAAAACAGCTGGGGATCCTTTGCTTGTGCTTAGGCCTGGTCTACACTACAGAGTTAAGTTGATGTAAAGCAGCTTACATAGACCTAACTCTGTAAGTGTCCACACTAAAATGTGCTAACTTCACCCATTACATCGACTTAATAACTCCATCTCCGGGAGAGGTGTGGTAAATTGATGTAGTGAGGTTGATGCAGTGTCAGCGTAAACACTGCATTGCTTACATCGACTGATACTGCCTTTTAGAAACTGTCCCACAATGCCACACACAGGCTGTTAAATTGGTGCAAGTGCTCCTGGCAAAAATGGCACAAACCTTTGAAAAGTTGGCAGCCATTCACTTTTTATTAAACCTTCCAGAGTGCCTCTGTCTCAGCATTGCAAACTTCCACCATTGTACTTTGAACCTTGCAATTTGGGGTTTTTTTCTAACATCCCAGCTCCTGGATTCAGGAGATGATATGGAAAAAAAAAGTTTCTAGCCTTCATGGTTGTGGAGAAGTATGAGAAAACATAACCCCTAGAGGCTCAAAAACCAGAAAACAAATAAAAAGAACCCCAGATTTATTATTTTTTAAAAAACTCATGATTTTGGGGGGTCCTGACTCATGATTTTTGCATGCCTGGGGCTGGCAATCCTGCAGTCTAATCATTTGTATTACACTGTGATAAGCCCTTTTATGTTTCTCATCACATTAATATGATAATTACAATTACACAGTGACATCTTTTCCAAAGACTTTACGAGAACTCCACAATCTATGGGCCAAATCCTCAACCGGGATAAATCAGCATAGCTCCGTTGCCATATGGAGCACTGACCAGCTGAGCATCTGACCTTCCTCCAATCTACCCCCATCCCACCTGCAGAACCCTGAGCAAACACAGCCACCTGGAAACCCATTCTCTTGTCCCCACCAGTTACAGCACATACAGGAGCGGAGACAGAAAGATCCTTTTAAGAGATAGCAAGCTGCTGATAAGGGGTTATTGGCAGTTGTTGCATTTCAAGTTAACAGCTCATTAAAGAAATCACAAATGTGCAGCTGATGTTTTGTCTACAAGCAGCTGAAGACTCCTTGAAAAGCAGGAACCAAAGGGGCCCCATAAGGAAAAAAAAAAAAGAGAGAGAGAGAAAAGGAGGAAACTTTAATTGAAACTACATTTCAAAAACCTCTCTGGTTTGGCTTCAATCTACGGGCTGGTTGCTGACGTCTTGGATGGCCTCCAAGAAATATCGTAAGAAAACATTTCCCATCTCTGCGGGCTCCAGCATGGAGTTATTACCATGCCCCCAGAGAAAGGGACAGTGCATAGCTACCCTGCCCCAGGAGCAAGCCAGACACTGAGGCCTGGTCTACACTACGCGTTTAAACTGATTTTAGCAGCGTTAAACTGATTTAACGCTGTACCCGTCCACACAATGAGGCCCTTTATATCGATATAAAGGGCTCTTTAAATTGGTTTCTGTACTCCTCCCCAACGAGAGGAGTAGCGCTAAAATCGGTATTACCATATCGGATTAGGGTTAGTGTGACCACAAATCGACGGTATTGGCCTCTGGGCGGTATCCCACAGTGCACCATTGTGACTGCTCTGGACAACAATCCGAACTCAGATGCAGTAGCCAGGTAGACAGGAAAAGCCCCGTGAACTTTTGAATTTCATTTTCTGTTTGCCCAGCGTGGAGCTCTGATCAGCACGGGTGGCAATGCAGTCCCAAATCCCAAAAGAGCTCCAGCGTGGACCGTATGGGAGATACTGGATCTGATCGCTGTATGGGGAGACAAATCTGTTCTATCAGAGCTCCATTACAGAAGACGAAATGCCAAAGCGTTTGAAAAAAATCTCCAGGCTACACAGTGCTGCATGACAAGCGTAATGGAAAGCCAAGATCAATGACGCTCATTGGAGGAGGAGGAGGAACTGAGGACTCCACTTTCCACAGTCCTACCAGCAGTCTCCGAAACTATTTTGGCAATCTTGGGCTGAGTCATGCCCTGTAGGTTCAAACACATTGTCCCGGCGTGGTTCAGGATATTAGCTCGTCAATTTACTCCCTCCCCCCCACGTGAACGAAAGAAATAAATCGTTCTTGACTTTCAGTTTCAACCTGTATGTCTCTGAATTGCTGGATGGTAGACGCGATGCTGCAGCAGTGAAGAGCAGTATCGCTCTTCTCCCCTCCCTTGGTGGCAGATGGTTACAATATGACTGCTATCGTCGTCAACAATCAGCCCATGAGTGCTCCTGCCGGGGGCGCCTGTTGAACTGGAATGATTCCTGGTCATTCCATGTTAGATTGGTACAGAATGGCTGGTAACTGTTTCATTCATAGCAACTGGGGCTGAGCTCCATTCGCCCCCTCCCTTTCATGTGTAAGAAAAGATCTGTACTGCCTGGACTATCAATAGCAGCTGGTTGCTGGGCTCCTTCTCCCCTGCACTGCTTAATGTACTGCCTTGGACTGTCATAGCGGCGGGAGGGCTGCCTCCCCTCATTTTATCTCACTACAAGTCAGTTTTCTTATTCTGCATCTATATTTACTTCATACAAAAGGAGGGACACTGCAACGGTAGCCAGGAGGGATTGGTGGGAGCAGGGAAAGCAACGGGTGCGGTTTTGCAGGGGACCCCCTAGAATGGCATGTAGTTCTCATTTCTGCGGATCTGACACAGGCAGCTTGTGCTCTCTGGTTCTCTAGTACACTTGCCCCATATTCTAGGCGACTGGACGCTATTTTTAGATAACATTAAAGGAGGGAAAGACCCAGGCGAGTCATTCCATATTTGGTCTTGCGCCCCCTGTGACCTTCAGCCGGGGGGCCCCATTGACAGCAGCAGACAGTACAGAATGACAGTACCATCATCTCATTGCAATTTACAATTGCACAGACACTTGATAACCTCTATGCTTTCATGCAAAGGCATGCTGCTGTGTAGCACTTGCAGTACTGCTCTGTTATCGGGCATCCGTACATATACCGGTGACAGTGACAAAGGCAAAACAGGGTCCCTTGGTTGCCCTCTATGGCGTCTGCCAGGGCGAATCCAGGGGAAAAAGGGTGCGAAGATTGTCTGCCATTGCTTTCCGGAGGAAGGAATGGCAGTTGACTGACATTTACACCAGAACACCACGACAATGATTTTTGCCCCATCAGGCAGATCTCAACCCAGAATTCAGGGGCGAGAGACTGCGGAAGAGGAGGGTACTCACCTTGTGCAGTAACTGACTTATCTTCGAGATGAGTGTTCCCTGTGGTGCTGCTCCACTCTAGGTGATCGGTGCGCCCCTGCGCCCTTTTGATCGGAGATATTTTTGCACGCAGTAACTCGTAGCGGCCAGATGCTTAGAACCTTGTCATCCTCTGAGTATTATCACTAGTGAGCATGCGCAGCCAGGTACCCTCAGTTCCTTCTCTACGCCCCGCTTGAGACGGAGCTCAGCAGACTCCTTAAGATTTCTTTCCCCATCTTAATACCTGTAGTTAGACAGTTTTTTCCGTTAGTTGTTGTTAGTTTAGTGTTTACCTACTTTTTTTCTACTATTTTAAAAAAAAATCTGTTCTCTCGCCGCTTTCAAATATGCCTGGCTCCACAGCTTAAGTCTGCTCCTCCTGTTAAGGACGCTGTCCCTCTCTTGATGGACACTCATAGTGTATAAATGCTTGGGGGAGACTTCATTATCCCCAAAAATGTATCCTGCACTTAACTAAGTTCCAAGCGCGAAGGATGGGAGTTAAGCTCAACTCATTTTTGCTTCAGAAATCTCTGCAGTCGCCTCGACCCTGGCGCGACTCTGCCTCTGCTCACGACACAGCTCTAACCTCAAAGAAATGAAGGAAAGAGCTAAACGAGAGCACTCAAATTCTAAACAACCTACATACAAACCTTCTCGGTCAAGATCCACAGCGTCTTAGAGGTGCTTCCCCGCCTGATACTTTTGACAAGCCGGTCCGCCGGTACCGCACTAAACATGCCTGTGCTTTCGGCTGCAGCGCAGGCTCTGTTGCCGAGGCGAAAGGCTTTTCAGTTGCCTGGCTTGATTTGGCACTATCGGCACCGCGATGAATGCGGCACTGACAACCTCAGACACCCACTGAGCCGCAGCCTGCTATTAATAGCCGGACCGCCCGCGGCACTGGCATTCTACCCCTACTTGGAGGAGCCAAAGTTAAAACTCGGTGTCAGCCAGGTTCCCTCACAGGATATATTTATCGCTTCGCCTTCGGCTGCCCCAGCTCTCATTTACCCACTCAGCTGACCTCCTAGTGTCATCTTACACTGCAATCGCCCTTTCTTAGCCATGGCTTCTCCCTGACAATGATTTAGGGTCCGAGCAGCCTTTCTCCAGGAGGATCGTGAACTACAGGGTGATGTTTCAGTACAATCTGAAAGCACCACAGTGCAGTGCTCGGAATCGACGCTAGCCTCGGACCATGGACGCGCACCGCCGAATTAATGTGCTTAGTGTGGCCGCGTGCACTCGACTTTATACAATCTGTTTTACAAAACCGGCTTATGTAAAATCGGAATAATCCCGTAGTGTAGACTTACCCTGATCTGGGAGGTCAGAGTCACAACTCATTCCTTGCTACCCCTTTGCTCCGACAAGAAGCAACCTGCTTCACAGTCCTATACCTGGCACAAATTACTTACCTCTCTGTGCTGTCTCCGTTGTGCTGGCTGGTATGTTGATGTGGGCAGAGCCGCATCTGTGCCCACTCCTCGCCCACCTGTGCAGTTTGCACTCTCTCCTGGAAACAGACTGGCAATGCAGGTGGCCTGTGTAGAGGAGTAAAGCAGGCTGCCTATTCCCATTAGTCCCCAGCACGGATACACACGGCAGCTCAGAACTGAGCCCTATCTTGTGAAAATTGTTCTTATCCATAGGGTGATAGCCCCCACCCCTGGGGTGCTCCCAGTACCCTTCAGGGAGTCCTGGAGCTTCTCCATTTGAACAGTCTCACAGTCGATAATAAATAGCTCAGGACGGGTTCTACTTATTTTCAAAGCCAACCTGTCAAGACACCTGCAATTCTCCATGTGATCACACAGACGGAAAACACAGCTGTTGCCCTGAAAATGTTAGTCAAGGGGCCACTACAGAACAGACCGGTAGCCCCTGACTTTTGCATGGTGGAAAAAAAGGGGAGTTTGTTTCCCGGATTTCTGCACAGCCCCCTTTGACAGGTATGGAATGCAGGATTTCCATATAGTAACTCTCTGTTCGCCACTTGTCTAAATAGTAATAAATCATCAGTAAATTCCTGGTTCTGTTTGGGAGATTTGGACTTCAAAGCCAACGAGTCACAAACAGGAACCTTTCATTAACTGGGGAAAAAGTTTCACTGTATTTCAAATTGTGTATTTTGGTTACTTAGTTGAAGCATATATCGCTAACCAACATAACACAACGCACTCTTTGGAATCACATGCCATATATTATACAATTATCAGGCACTGCAATTGTTTGCCTATATGACTACCCAGTTTTCATCTATACCAAATGTTCAAACTTGCTTACCCAAAGATGAGACAAGTTGCGGGTTTGTGTGTGTGTGTTTTAGCTTTAAAAAGTTCCTACAGATATTTGAAGACAGCGGAGAGGGGAAAATATTCAACAACATTTTGATCTGTTTGTTCACCTTGTTTTTGCTCACCAAATAATTTGAAGCATGTTGTTTCAAAGGAGCCGTCAAAGCAACAGCCTGGAATGAACTCAGATTTCTTGCAGGGGCTTTGATGAAGGATATTTTTCTTCTTGGCCCCCTGAAAAATCAGAATTTTGTGTTTACTGCTGCTATGATTCCTTTCATTCAATGAATTTTAAAGCCACTAAGCTGCCATTTGTTGCATTTCGCTGCCTTGCTTTTTTAATTATCAGTTCTTCTGCTTGTGTTTGAATGTGAGGGTTTTTAACCTAGAAAAGGAAACACTTGAGCTTTATAACAAGGCTATTAAACGTCAAAGTGCTATGCTCTGTCTTCAGCTGGGATTGCCATTTCCTTCAAGCTTGACCTGTGCATCAGATGTTTGACTTTTTCAGGAATCGAGGTGAAGAAGGATAAACATGCACATGTACATGCACGTGCGCACCCACAAAAGTAGCAACTGAAATAGTCGAGACCTAGAGACAGATCATTCTAGCTGCCAACCCACTGATGGGGGTTTGGAAAACTCATCAGTGGGAAAGTTGCCAGAGCTCAGCTTTAAGCCTGGGTGGTCACCAACAGAAAAGAAAAGGTCTGCAAACAAATGATTTTACATGATGTGATTGGTATCTGTTTTACTACATGGCCAAAGCAGCAAAACCGTCACTTGCCTGCTGAAAGAGAAAGTTATGCTGATGTAATGAGTCACCGGTTCATGCAAGCCACATAAGATACAAATGACCACACATTTTCATTCTGTTAAGGTTTATGTTGGCTTGACTTTGGGATGCTTGCTGGTTTTGGAAATAAAAGGTTTCACACTACATTGTGTGTAATGTTTTGTTTAAAAAAAACAAAAAAACAAAACCCAACTCTGTGGTTCCATTAAAAATGGCTTATTTGGGATTTTTGAACTATTGAAACGATCGGATTTTAGGCCCCAATTCAGCATTCCCTTCTTAGCATGCTGAATAGGGATGGAGTTAAGCATGTGTTTAAATGAGGCCACGTAAGGTTGTGTTTTGCCACCGTTTCTCACACTGGTGAGTCAGAGTAGTCCAACAGATTATTCAGCCATGCTTACTCAATACACGAGCACTCTTCTAAGGTGCTTATATTGTCCCCATTAGTGCAGCATCTGAGCACCTCATAGTCTTTAGTGCATTTATCCTTACGCACCCCTGTGAGGCAGGGCAGGGCTATTGTTCCCATTTTACAGATGGGGAACTGAGGCACTAAGAGACTAAGTGACTTGCCCACTGTCACACAGGAAACCTATGACAAAGGAATTGAATCCAGGTCTCTCAAGTCTTACACTAAACCACATGGGTAATTGTAGGCTATGCCTGTCGCTGATCTGTTACATGCATAGCAAATTCAGATTAACACCAGATTAGGTAATTGTTGATTTGGTTGAAAATTTGACAGTTTGGAGAAGGGGAAAAGCTATATAGTGAGCTTGCCATCAAAGCCTGGTATTTTCAAAGGAATCGAAGGAAGGTGGGTGACCAGTTCCTTCATTCAGTGAAATCCCTTAAATTCATTTGAAAATCCCAGCCTGAAAACATAGGACCTAATTCAGCTCCTTTATGCCAGCGTGCTGCCTCAATCCAGCAACGGCCCAACTTTTTGGCATGCAAGTACTCCCATTGAAGGCAATAATCAACAAAGGCCACGAGACTTCTGACATGCTTACATCATGTACGCATGTGCCGAAGTGTTGTAGGATCAAAGCCTAACGCCGGAGCCTGGATTTATCTGATGCCGTTTAGCTACAGATGAACGATGGTGAAATGAAATGCAAAGGAAAGAAAGAAAAAAGACAACCAGAGGGGAAATGAACCCCTGTTAAATTTCACATAACTGGGTCTGAACTGAAATTCAGTTGCCCCTTGCCCCCTTCGGATACACACCTATGGAGACATGAATTTTTATCTCCGTTTTACATACACTTAAAATAAGCACTTAGACAGGAAATAACCCAGAATTATCACTGTGCTCATGACTCGAGTATGTAAAGGTTGAACAGAGCTTAGCATGGTAGTGGACATTTTTTGCCTTGGGGTTGAAAAGTAGGAAGATAAGACTGAATGCAGTATCCAAAGCTGCAGGATCTGAACATATTTGCTCACTAGAGGTCACTTTTTCAGCACTGGGGCCAAGTGCATTCATCTAAAAATGCGTACAGTCTATATTTCATTTTAGGATTGAGAAAAAGAGAGACAGATCATTAACCCTTCCATCCCTGTGTCCTTAGCATTTCTTCCTCCAGCCTGTTTGTCATCTGGATGTCACAGCTAACTTCCTCCTTCCTGAACAGTGCTTGAAGAAACACAGCTCTGGTCTACTCTGGGGGGCAGGGATCGATCAGTTACGCAACTTCAGCTATGTGACTACTGTAGCAGACATCAATGTACTTGGATCGACTTACTGTGGCGTCTTCACCACGGTGAGTCGACTGCTGCCGCTCCCCCGTCGACTCTGCCTGCAGCTGTCGCGGCGCCGGAGTACAGGAGTCGACGGGAGAGCACTCGGAGGTCAATTTATCTTGTCTAGACTAGACACAATAATCAGTCCCTGCTGGATCCATCACTGCCCGCTGATCCAGCGGGTAGTGTAGACATACCCACATACTCACATCACACACCCTTCTTCCTGGTCAGAGCAACTCCAAGGTTAACTTGATCCTGTTTGACCACAGCAGGACTCCCACATTACACAACTGTAACTACTGAGCTCACCCAGTTGCATTAACACTGTGGTGAACCAGGCCCCTTTCATGTTTCCCCCACTCATTAACTACCTTTTATTTGATAAATGGCAGAACAACACTGAAATACTTTCATACCCCCACCCCCACCACACTGTTGGAGCATCCCCAAAGTTTTAGCATATTTTTCCTGACCACACTCCGGTGAGGTTGGACAGTGCTATTATCCAGGGAACAGAGGCTTGCCTAAAGTCACCCAAGAAGTCTGTGGTAGAGTAGGGATACGAACTCTGGTTTCCTGAGTCCCAGGCTAGCAGGCTAACCACCAGGCAAGCCTTCCTCATTCAGCTTCCTATACCTGTCAGTTGCTTAGACACTTTGTTTATTCTGGAATTTTGAAACTGTTTTGTTGCAATATTCTCCTCCATTCTACACCTCCAGTTAAACCAAGCTCCACACCACTCCAGCTCCACCCAGTAGACTGGAAGGCCCTTGGGGCAGGGACCCTTTCTTGTTCTGTGACTGTGCTGCACCTAGCACAATGGGGCCATGAGTGGAGCCCTTAGAAGCTACCTTACCCTGCCAAATGGTGATCAGCTCCCCTGCCCCTGCCGGAGCTGCTCTCAGCCTGCCTGAGGCTTGCAGTTTTGGGGGGCAATGCCACCCCCTGTACCCCAAACTACACTCATGTTAAAAAGAGGGGGAATGGCCCTCTGACCCTTCTCTCCTGGTTCTGGCACTGGTGCCCCCCACACTTTTACAAAGGTTCCAGTGCCCTTGGGCCCTTTAATAATTGCCATGCATATCCCTGGATTGTGTTTAGTATTTCCATAGCATCAAACTGATGCTTTTTATACCACAGAATCAATATACTTGGAGTTTTCAACATGTAACTCCAGCTGTACAAAACTCAGCAGTTTTGGTTTGCAGGGCCTCATGCAAACCTTCTGCTCAATTCCACTTTTAAACCCTGAGCTCTGCTTGAGCCATCTGGGGACTGAACAAACCCCAAAACCTCAAAGTGAAATTGATCCAAAACTGCAGTGTTTCTTGGCTCCACCCAAAACCATAAGTAGGGACCCTCTGCCCCAGGGGTCCTCTCTCTCCTTTCACAGGCCCTTACTTTTTGCAGGTTTCTCATTTCCCTAACAGGCTACTGCATGGTGGGACTTATGCAGCCCCAGAATGAAGTACTAGTAAATAGATTCGGCAAATAGATTTGTAAATATCACCCAGATGATAATAATAATAATAATTAATACCTAGTGCTTTTCATCAGTTTATCTCAAACTGCTTTATAAAGGAGGTCAGCATCAATTATTGCCATTTTACCAGTGGAGAAATTGAGGCACAGAGCAGTGAAGTGACTTGCCCAACATCAACTAGCAAGTCAGTATAGAAACCAGTCCAGTGCTCTATCCTCTAGGATGTACCACCATTCCCAAAGAGAGACATGTGGTGACCAATAGGGTGGCAGTGAGGGGAACAGTCCTTTGAATTTGGTGAAGGAAGCAGGCTTGGTGGCCATTTCCGAAAGGCCTTGGTTCTGGGAGTGGAATTGCAGCCCCTGGCATTCCAAGAAGCAGGATTCAGGTCTCAAAAAAGCATGAGAATGGCTTAAAAATCCTGAGATTTAAAAAAATAATAAATATTCTGTTTTCATTTGCCTTCTTGTTTTTGAGCCTTTGGGATCATGTTTCAAGCTTTGCTTGGCTACCATGATGGCTAGCTACATTTTTTAAAGTGTGGCGGGGGGAGGTGGAGGACGTTGAGATTCTATTCACATGACTCCAGGAGCTGGGGCTTTAAGAACATCACCAACTATCACAAGAGTTGGCAGCACTATGAGAAGGGCCCAGCCACCCACCTCCCAGAGGTATCAGAGGAGGAGAGAGGATGTCTGGAGACAGTAAATACAAAGGCAAGCTTGAGGCCTGCTATGGCTAGAAAGAATCAGGGTAGGAGGGAAGCTGGGTCCCGTTTCAAATGTTCCCTGTATTTTTGTTTCATTACTAAATGCTTGCACGGCTTAGTCTGGTGAGAAAATGTCATACGTTCAGAGCATGCGTGTGCCCCTTCGCTATGTCCAACATTCAGCAATTCAACCGTCATTTCGGCCAAGAAACTATGGCATAGTTTAGTGGAGTATGACTCACAGCGTCTATCCCGTCCCACTTATTTAAGCACCCTCTAATCATGAGAAAAATCAATGCTGTCTTTTTCAAAGAAAGCTTCACTTCATAACAGCAGCAGAACTAACCACAAGCCTAACCAGTTCCTGATGCAATCCTCTTTGAAAGGCAGCATTCCTGCAGCAGCTCCCATCTGCCATGAGACGGCAGCAGCAGGCAAGTGGTCTGGAAGATGCGCCTGACAGCTCCTAGATCTCTGGGCCGTCCTTGAGCCTGAACCGTTCCCACGGGGCGATTTACATCTGGCCCTCATCTTTTCACCCACCAAAGCGAATAGTAACCTGAGATTCCACAGCTCTGCGTGCTGGGTTTTCTACCAGGATGCTTCATTAAGCATTACGAGGAGGTTTCAGAGTGTACATGTGACTAAGGACTTAGATTTCCAGGGAAAATGGTGACACAGATGAGATGAATGCAAATCGAGGCTTGCCCCAGTTGTGCCAGGCCTTCCCAAGTCACAGAAAGAGAGCGCACGTGTGACCGACTGCAGCTCTGAGGGGAAAGGACTGGAGAAAAACGGCTGCGCTGAAAAATGAATTCCATTTCCCTCCTCTTATTTTTAATAGCAAACAGAAGGAAATAAGTGATTAGGGATGGGAAACCAACTAAAAAAAACGAGGTAATCTAAAGCTTGGCCTATTCGAGGGGCACAAATCTAGTGACCCAGTGGTTTAGGTCCCCCCTCCTCTCCCCCTTTCACAAGCCTCAGGATTCTTTAGAGAGGGCCAAAACCCAAAGCTTTCTGAAGTCAGTGAAGACTGGGATTGACTTCTGTGAGCTTTGGATCATGCCCACAGACGCTGAGCTTATAGCACCAGGGATGGGACTGGAGGAAAGAGGGTCAGGTTTCAGGGACGGGCATTGTAGCAGGTGCTTAGGATCATAGGCACCAACTTTCCCTGGTGCCGGTGGGTGCTCGTGCCACCCCGCCCCGACTCCACCCTTTTCTCACCCCTGCCACGTCCCCATTCCAACCCCTTCCCCAAAATCCCCATCCAACTCTGCCCCTTCCCTGCCTTTACTGGACCCCTTCCCCAAATCCCTGCCCCAGCCCCACCTCTTTCCCGAGCGCGCCACGGTCCCCCTCCTCCCCCCTCCCTCTCAGCGCTGGCCATGTGAATCAGCTGTTTTGCGGCACAAGCGCTGGGAGACAGGGGTAAAAAGCAGGCATGCGGCTTGCCCAGGGGAGAAGGCGGAGGCAGAGCGGAGACGGAGGTGAGCTGGGGCAGGGAGGCGGAGCAGGGCGGGAAGCTGCCAGTGGATGCTAAACACCCACTCAATTTTTCCCTGTGGATGCTCCAGCCCCAGAGCACCCACGGAGTCAGCGCCTATGCTTAGGACCACAAGCTGGGATACAGGCTGCTTTTTCCCGAATTCGGGAGCCTCAGTTTATAACATTGGCCACTAAATGTGCTTAATAAAGATCTCTTTCCTACAACTCTCCTGCTTGCTGTGTGTCCTGTTACTTCTGAAACTGAACTGCAATGTCCTCTGGATTGCCCCGGGGATGGTAGGCCCCGGGTGTGTGTGAGGGGGGAGTAGTCAGGTTCCAGGGGCCGGGGTTAGCAGATCTGGGAACGGGGATGGAGTCTATGGAAGAGAGAGTATAATATTTGAGGGGGGGACAGGGCAGGTCTTCAGCAGGTGTTAACTGGCATTCTGCCCTGACAGTGATGCTGGCTTATACAGCAACACTGATTTACAGCCATTCAGGATCTGCCTCTGCTAACTCAGTGGACTGGGTTCTCCAGTCTACACTTGCTCAGATAAAGTGGAGGATGGGCACCCTGGAGACGGCTGCCTGATCCCACACTGTCTGCTCTTTGGGTACCTTAAAGCTACTGAGGGATATCCCTAATTCTCACTGGCTGAAAGTCCCCCCTTGGCTTTATGCTACTGGAGGACAGGGCGTTTTGTAGCTCTTCTCGAATCCTGCCTGCCCCATCATGCCCTTAACTTCGCTCTCTGTCTTTATGCTAGGATCAGGTTCTGCTAGCTTTCCACCAGCAACAAACTCCCCTGTGCATCAGGAATTCCCCACTTGTCATCTGAGCAGTACAGAGTAGACTTACTGCACCAGAGAATGCAATCTAGTACATGTGTCTCCCTTATTCTGAGGCGCAGCTTCAGATACTAGTGAAATAACATGGCAATGCTTGTGTGGAGGGAATTGTCCTGCTCCCTGGGTCTGATTCTGCTCCTAGTGAAATTAGTGGCAATGCTCTGATTTAATTCTTCATGTGCAGGAAGGGGCCCAGTGCTGGAACTTTATTTCCCAGTCCTGCAACTCCCTGAGTGCCAAAACAGCATAAATAATCACTGTGAAACTAAAAAACAAAAAACAAAACACCAAGGAAAATGAAATAAAGAAGAATGTTCCCTCTGGGTTCCCATAGTAAGATAATTGCTTGGCCATGAGACATATTAATAAATAAAATTAAAATAAAATAAAATAAAATAATAATTAATAATAATATAATGTAAAAAAGCCACTGAGGAAGCCTGGCCATACTGCATTAGTGGTTAGCTTTCTTCACTGAGAGACTAGAATGCTCTTTATGTTATACTGTGTTCCCAAGAATTACTTTTTTACTTATTCTCCATAGCATTCCCTGAGTTCCCATGAAGTATTAGTTGAGATAATCATTAGGACATTCATGCTAGCATAAACCCGTCGTTAAATGCCCACAGAAATTTGGGTTATGTCAATGGCAGTTGAGATTGAGACGGGGAACACATTGGCCTTTCTGTTCTCTTATGGAAACCAAACATGTTGGACAACGTATTTTTATAATCATATATCAATAAAATGTTGTTCAGACTTAGTACAAGAGTAGAACAATATGCAGGTTTAGTATGGCCTGGGTGGGGGGGCTGTCTCATTCTCTGCACATCTCTTGGATGCGTGTACTGATTAGATCTGGCTGAAAAAAAACAAAATTTACATGCTCTAGGAATTTCCAATATTTAAAATTTGCTTTCATCCCAAATCTGGACAAAAAGTTGAAATATTGCGATTTTTCACAGAACAGGAAGTTGCAAAAAACCTTGTTTTGACATTTTAGAATGGGGAAAAAAGGTTTTGACATTCCCAAATCAAAGTGTTACATTTTGGTTTGTTGAACTAAATCAAAACATTTTGTTTTGTCTTGGATTGACCTTAAATCGGTGTACCCCTGAGTTATCCTGGTGTCTCATGGCCTCATTCTCCTCTATGGGCTGGGCTCCCCCACCAGACCACATCTCCCATTATACATGGTGTCTATGTGACTCCCATGATGAACCACATCAATTCAACCAGAGGGAAACTGGTGCATTATGGAAGATATAGTCCAGCTGGGAAACTAACCCCATAATGGAGAATGGGGCCATGAGGCACTTTGAACTACAACCAGACAAACACAGATTAATATCAAACTAATTTGAAATCAAACATTTTGATTCAGTTCAGTGAGTCAAAATGTTTCAATTTGGGTCAGCTCGACCTAAATTAAATATTTTGTTTTGATTTGTCAAATCGAAAAATCAAAATTTTCCCATGGAAAATTTCAATTTTGCAGAAACTTCATTTTCTCCTAACAGATGGAAAATTCCCAACCAATTGTAGTACTGAGCATGATCCAGCACCCAAGAAGTCAATGGAAAGACTAATTGACTTCAAGGTACATTGGGGCAGATCCATTGAGCATGACAGAAGCCACATGCCTACAATTAAATGCTAAGGGCAGATTTTCTTCTGGTGAAGATGATTGTTAAATGAAACAAGGAGGCTTGAGATGTTAATCTGAATAATTTCTGTGTAATCCCTACTGACAATCTGTGACAAGTGCACCCCATTGGGCTCAGTCCCGATTCACGTCCAGGCCTGGACTTTCAAAATATAGTGACCAGGTCTTCAGCTGGTGTCAATCAGAATAACTCCATTGACTTCAGTAGAACTACACTGGTTTATACTCGCTGAAGATCTAGCTCCAAGTATCTAAATTTAGGCTCCCAAATCCATCTTTAGTTTCTGAGTCAATGCTCTGATTTTCCCAAGTGCTGAGCACCCAGCAGCCTCCACTGAAAATCTTGGCCTCAAACTTTTTGGGTGTTTAGTTGAACCTTATCCAAACTTTCCAGACTTCTCAGGTCTGCTAACGGGGCTAGAAATCATGTTGGAACAAGCTTTCTTGTACAATCTCAGAGGCTTCCTGAATTCAGCTGGGTGGAAATATTATCAGGTCAGCTTTCTTTGCAGTATTCTGGCACTTTTATTTCTGGTCCTGACTAGAGCCCAGAAATGTGGAAGAGAATAAATATGTAAATTAAGAAGAAAGAAATAGGAAGCTAAAGTCAACCAAAATCCCCTGAATACACTTTAGTTTTGGTTTCAGTTTTGGATTAATTTTCACATCAGTTCTAAATTTTATTTAAACCAGACTGCCATTCCGAAATGGTAAGATAACTAAGCACAGTCTGATTGAGACAAATGGGCCAGATCCAGGTGTATATAGGTGTAGCTCTGTTGACTTCAAAAGAGCTATGCAGATTTACATCATCTGAAGATCGGGTCCAACAATTGTGTAACCCATTGGTCAAAGTGTCACTTTCCATGCCCAGACCACAGATGTGAATAGAGCTGAGTGAATAATTGATTTTTCAGTTAGGTGGCCAACTGAAGAACCCAGTAAAATTTAATTTCAGGCTGACCTGAACTGGAATTTTTTCAGTTTTTCTCACCAATACAAAAAGACCAAACATTTTTTATTTTGGGGTCAAATGAAACATTTAATTTGACCCGAAAGTAAGGTTTGTGTGTGTGTTTTTGTTTAATTTTTGGGTTTTTTTTTTTGCCCTTTTTTGTTTATTTTTTTAAACAACTCTAGTTAAATTTCTAAATGAAACATTTGACTTTTAACAAAATGTTAAGCCAAAATTATTCACTAAACTTAACTTAAATTCACAAAGGTTTCAGTCAAACCAAAACTGCATTATTCAGTAAATAAATATTTAGCAAATAGCTGAAAAATTTCACCCAATTCTAGTTGTGAATTTGTCACAGCTTTTTTAGTTTGCTGCAGAGGCTGCTGCTTTTAGTTCTGGTGATCGCTGGTTCAGTCCAAGAAGGCAGCCATCACAACTGCAGCAGGAATTGCTATATTATAAAGCAAGCCTGTGATTTTTCAGCCTATCACTGTGCATTTTTTGGCTATTGAATTAAATAACAGTAATGAGTAGCTAGTATTGGTACAACTCTTTGAGCGTTCATTGAGGTAATCGGGACCCTGCCTGGCCAGTGGTGTGGGCCCAGGCTACTGCAAGGTTTGCTGACAGTATGTGCATCTGTGTTGGGAGGAGAAGAGGGTCTCAGGAACACATGCTGTGAATGTGAATATGGCCATGATACCATCTCAGTACTGGCCAACCATCACATCTCTTCCCCTGTTCCTCTCATCCACAATCCTCTGATGGTGCTGTGATGTGACATACCCATAATAGGTACATGAATATGAGCAAAACATCCACCAAGCATGGATCCGAACTCTCTAAGAATATCATGGAAGGTTTTCTAAGAGCTGATTACTCTTAATAAAGGCCAGGATTTTCAAAATTAGGAACCTAAAGTCAGACTCCTAAATTCTTATCAGTGGCCTGATTTGCAAAGGCACTGAGCACCCAGTAACTCCTATTGACCGCAAACCAGACAACATATTATATTTAAAAGAAGAATTAAAACTGAAGATAAAAAGAAGAAAGTGAACTTTCATGGTCCCCCATGAGTCCCTATTACCATGGCATGGAATTAACCATATTTTACTAAACTGTGATAACCATATCAGAGCTCTTATATTCCAGCTGGCCTTTACTTCAATTCCTGTCTCAGCTGTGTCAAAATATGGTACAGTCTGTGATCATTTTTCTCTCAGTCACCATCATTTTACAGTGGCTAACAACATGTGGCGTACCTCAGGCAGTGCACTAAAAGCCCCAAAAACGATTATATGGGTGAAACCAGACAATCACGATGCTCTCAAATGAACTCACACAGAAAAATGATAAAAAGACAAAACACCATGTCACTCATGGGGGAATACTTTTCACAAAGTCATCACTCCATATGTGACCTCTCAGTCCTCATCCCCAAAGGACACCTGCACAGCACCTTCCAAAAATTCATTACTTTGCTAGACACTACAAAGCAAGGCCTTAATAAAGGAACTGGATTTATGGCTTATTCCAATCATCTTAACCCTCTAACCCCTTCCTTTTTTGTCCTATGACTGCAGAGATGTTAACGGTTTACTATATCTTGAATGGTCTCTTACAACATGTCAACTCCTTATGCTAAGCAATCTGTTCCACCTTATATTAACCTGTGACACTGAGTACCTTTCCCAGCCCTGAAGAAGAGCTCTGTGTAGCTTGAAAGCTTGTCTCTTTCACCAGCAGAAGTTGGCTCAATAAAAGATATTACCTCACCCATCTTGTCTCTCAACAATAGAGATAGACAGCTAAAAAAAATTAAAAATTAGCGTTATAAACTGTCTGTATCCAAGCAAATTTCCCTGGTCTTCAATGGATTTTTTTTCTTGAATAAGGATGGTGGTATTTGGCCTTCTATAGCAATCTTTATCTTCAAAGTACTTAAAAAACATTGAAGTGGGACTGCCTTGCCTGCTAGCATTACATTTACAACATCTATTATCTCTCGCAGTGCTTTAATCCAAAGAGTTATCAACTAAATATAACTTCTAATCTTATATTTAACAATGTAAAATAGATTGTTTAAATGCAGTTAAAATGATTCATTCTTTTATGCCATATTTTCAAGAGTTAATAATAAAATAATTCCTGGATTATAAAGCCAAGAAGGAACCATCATGATCATCTCATCTGACTTCCTGCATAACATAGACCACAAAACCTTACCCAGTAATTTCAGCATCCAACCTATGTTGTTTTAATAATAGCCTCTTGCAGATGGCTCTCTGGATGATGGGTAAAACACCACACAGTGGTGCTTGTATTAATGGCCTATGCTTCAACTTTTGCTTGGATCTGCAATTACTATTGTCCAACCACCTCTGCTAGATCAGCATAAATACCAAGGTAGACCTGGTTGGGAATTTTCCAATGAAACTTCTTTTCAATGGAAAATGCAGATTAATCAAAACTGAAAATTTTCACCCCAAAGGGTCCATTTTGATGATTTTTTTGACTCAAAAAATTTTGAGGAAAAGTTTTAAAATGGTTGAAACATTTTGTTTTAACATTTTTCTCAACAAAAAATTCTGCTTTGCTGGTTTGAAACTATTTTGATTTTTGAAATTTAAGGTAATTATCATAAAAACATTTTTGTTTGAAAAATGATCAAAATCAAAACAAAAGCCGCTTTTGAATTATCCAGCTGAAATGTTTTGATTGACCCAGATTGATTTTGTTGTTGTTGTTGTTGTTACAGATTTTCACTTTGCAAAAGTCTTTGAGA
Organism: Chelonoidis abingdonii; assembly: GCF_003597395.2. Lineage (NCBI taxonomy): Eukaryota > Metazoa > Chordata > Testudines > Testudinidae > Chelonoidis > Chelonoidis abingdonii. The sequence goes on along the minus strand of NC_133771.1, from coordinate 214,043,805 downwards.
TTTTAAGGTTTTTGGATGGGATTTTTTTTTTCTTGGGGTGCGAAATGTGTATTCCACCCACCTATACTTTAAAGGCTCCTGCTAAACTCTCTGGACATAAATCTCCAAGCTGCACCTCCCAAACTGTAACACTACTGAGGGGGGATATTGGTTTCCTACGGGTGGCCCTATACCTGTGTGTAGTGATAAAACTTTCCTCCTCACCCAGGGTTCTCCCACCATCTATATAGCACATCTGTTCCCATACCTATGTAAAGGTTATGGAAAAGGAGGATCTGACAGACAGCTTCTGCTGAAAGGGCCGGCAATCTATCAGCTGAGTTAATAATCAGTGTCTTTGGCTTTGTGGCTCAAGTGAGCCTTGAAAGGGAACTCATTTTCAAAAGGGAAATAGTCCACATTAGAGCTGGTTGAAAAATGCAAATTAATTTTCATGGGAAATTTCCAAAAAGTGTTGGATTAAAAAAAAAAAATCCTATAAAAATAGGTTTGTTTAACAAATGAAACATGACCCCCAAAGTTTTCAGCTTTTGAAAAACGGTTTGGTAAAATATGTTTGTTTCTTGGTAGCATTTTTCATTTCTGAATTGAGAAAAAGACCGAAAACCAAAGTGAAAAATGAAAAATTTAACCAAAGACTGTGGCTGAAACCTGACTTTTGTTTTGGTTTTGATTTCTGAATTTTTTGTTAAACAACCAGAAGTTTTCATCCAATATTTTCATATCAGCCAAAAAGCCTTTTTTCGTTAAAAAAAAATAAAATGTTTTTTAAACCAACTCTAGTCCTCATGCTGTTTTTTAATTAGACCATCAGCGCCCAAGAACCAGATCCAAATGTTGCAGCTTGGACCCATCTCTAGCAGATATTGGTTCCAGTTTTGGTTCAAAGTGGCTTAGCACTTCCTGCGTTCCAGGTTCAAATGAAACCAAAAACTCCAAAGCAAAACTAGACCCAAACCACCACTTTTTGGGTAGGTTCCATCTGAAGTGACAAATGGGCTTGACTTTGCTCAAACCAACGTCACCAATAGCTCTGTGAACCATGGCAATAGAGCTGCATGCATAATCAACGTGTTGTTCATTGGTCATTACAAAAAAGTTATAAAAACTCACGCCAAACAATGTCTTAGGTGGAACAAAAGATTTTGTTTCTGTGCTTTTAAAATACTTCTTAAAATCTTTTAAAATAGATTTTGAAGTACATTTCAAAATTAAAAGCCAACTGAAATAAGTATAGACTCACGCCTGGGCAAGATCAGGTGCTTTCCCTATAAAGGTCAGCAGGAAACTGCAGGAGTGAGAGAGGTTCCTACTTGGGAAAGTCCTGACATCAGGGGAGCTTGGGGACAGATCACAGGAAACAAGAGGCTCCTGTAGGGAAACCTGGATGAGGTTTAGGCTTAGAAATTTGGGGGCCTAACGGCTAGCATCAAAAGGCTGAGCTCTAGCTAGGAAGATCTGCAAGGATGAGCTGCGAGAACAGACTGGGACAGAAGAAAAGCTTCAACCATGAGAGAAGAACAACGAAGTAGGGACTTTTGTGTAGTGAGGGACTATGTTTTGGGACTCTGTGGATTGTTAAGAACCATTTCTGTATTAAACGGCCCTCAGGCAGGAGTGGTGTTAACCCAGAGAGAAGTCTGTGTGATGTTCTTAAAGGGCCCTTCTGAGGGGAAAATAGAAGCAGGGTGCTACAGAATGACCTCTGCCCAGAAGAGGGTGCTCAGGAGGTGGCCAACCCTTTGACAGAAACATTGAAATTCTTCTGGATTTTTAATTTTTTTTAATTTGCAAAATATTTCAGTTCCCTCCTCCTGGCCAAAAGTTTTGGTTCAGTTTCCACCTCACAGAGCTACGTGGCAATCCTACCCAGAAATGTGGGTTGTAACGAAAGCTCAACCAGGCAAAAGTCATGTGTTTTCTGCTTTCCATACGAAACTTGAATAGCCTTAATTAATACCAAACAGGGGCATTAGTTGCACCAAGCAATTAGCAATGCGGTATAGTGACAAATTCAGGAATCCTGAAGCAACTTCCTTCCATCCACACGTTCTTTGTGTTTATATGCTCAGACTCTTCTAGGTTGTTTTCTGGTCCCGGTTGAATTCACTCCTTGTATTTTGTGTTTTATAACTTGCAGGCAAATAATGTTATTGGCAAAAAGAGAGAAAGAATGGAGCTTGCATCTTTTAAAACAAATGTAAATCCTTCTGTTCATAAATGTAGATTCCCCCAAAATTCAAGTTCCCTAAATTCTAATGTCCCCTGCCTTTAAGTTTGAACCAAGATCACATCACATTTCTGAGCTGTATTTTACACCTATTTTCATTTGCCCAATCGACCTGCAGTTCATTAGCCAAAGGGCAGCTTGTTAATAGCTGGGTGAAATGAGACTCTTCCAATTGTGAATAATGGCATATGTCTAACTCTGTGAGGTGGGATTAGGGTTCTGCTGTCTGGTAGGAAACCTACTTTCTGGCAATTTGAACAGCAACATTCAGCTGGTTTCATAAAGGTTACTTCTATTATTTAAACCACTGAAATGGAGGTAATTGATTTAAGAGACCCAGGAGGCTGTGCTATAGAAAAAAAAAAAAGAGAGAGAGAGAACTCTATGAAAGTGCAAGGCTGGCAAGAGATATGAAAATAAGTCAAATAAAAATTAATATTACTCTTGCTAAAGCCAAGAGAGACAAAGTGGGTGAGGTAATACATTTTATTGGACCAATTTCTGTTGTTGAGAGAGACAAGCTTTCAGACTAAACCGAGCTCTTCTTCAGGCCTGGGAAAGGTACTCCAAGTATCACAGCTACATGCAAGGTGGAACAGATTATTTAGCATAAGTAGTTACCACATATTCAAAGGGACAGAGGCCCAATCTTGCAAATGCACATGCAGAAACCAGCTTTTGTGATTATATCACACAGTGTCTGGAGTTTCTAGGCCTCATGGTTGCAGAGAAAAGCTTGAAAATGATACACTGAAAGAGTCTCTAAAATCCAGAATAAAAACACCCAAACTTTTTTATATTTTAAATCTCATATTTTTTAAGTCAATCTCATGATTTTTTGAAGGCCTGACTCATGATACTTTAAGGTTTGGGGTTATCAATACCACTTTCAACACACATGACTTCAAAAGAGCCACCCACCTTTAACGCTAAGCACATGCTTACCTGCTTTGACGGTTCGGGGACACGGTATCCTTTTCCTATCTTCAGGTGTCCAACACATTTGACAAAGATCCAGGGGAGACTTTACCATCGTGTGGTTTTGTTTTCAGCTAAGAGGGCTTTTGATGGTATAAGTTATAGATTGATTGGTTTGTATGTACACCACTGCAAGCATGGACCTGTAAGCATGTAAGCATGGCCTTCATGAAAAAGAACATGGCATACTCCAAGCCCGATTTTTGCCCAATACTCCCTGCAGAGTAGGAGGCAAGTACTTAGCCTGTAATTAATTAACTCTCCAGCCGTAAAAGAGCAAGGTACCCCGGGGCGTGGTGTGGGGAATGCTGCAATTACAAGATACATGAAAGTCTGAACGTTTCTAGATGTTGTACAGTGCCTTGGCAAATCCCGTCAGCAGCAGGAGGATGGAGAAGGCTCGGATGCATTCAGATGTGCAAAGGGACATGGCAATATCTGCAAAACAAGCTATCCTTGGCAGCGTAAGGGGCAGATCCTGCATGGTCTCTGTGCATAGGATTCCCCCGCAGCGGGGGCGACTTTCAACGCCAGCTCCTAAGAGTAATTCCATTGTCTTATAGTAGGAATCTGGGGTTGATGCCCCAGGAAGCCTTGAATTATACACCTGGGATGAGATTCTCACCTCTGCTCTGGCTATGTGATACTGAGTGAAAAGGCTGGCTTGGCAGAAAGGGATTCTGAAAGCCTAGCTCCTGGCAGGAGAGAATTCCACCTGGTCCAGGGTGCAGGCAGTCCATGGAGGAACCCCTTGGAATAGATCATGTCAGAGGCAAGATAGACATGTCCAGATCAAGGCCACGCCCCATAATGCTACAGAGATCCCTGGCAGCAGTTCCGCGTCCATGACAGGCTGCCCTTACTGAGGTTATGTCTACACTTGCAATTGAACGACAAAACATTTGTCGTTCACAAGTACTGAAACCCCTCCCCAACCCGGAAAGACAAAAGTTTTGTCACACCAAGTGCCTGTGTGAACACCCGCGTGGTCGGCAGGAGCGCTCTCCCGTCGACAAAACGAGCCTCGCTCGCTGGGGGTGGAAGTATTTTGTCGTCACTAAAAGCTGTATTGTGTAGACATGGCCTGAGGGCTGTCTGAATTACAAAGGGGTCACTCCAACTTGAGAGCAGCGTAGAATCAAAGGGCACAAAGGTGGCTGAAAGGCAATTCCCTCCCGCCCCCTTTCCTCTCCTTGTGTCCTGTGCTGTGAATTCTGGGCTGTGCCTCTCCATGGCCCAGGATCCCACCCATTGTATGCAGGGCACTGGGCCACATTTATGAAGGGCCCCTAAACCCTGCCTCCAATTTTGCACTTGCAAGTTTGCACTGCCAATCAATGACAGGCACCACTCAGTGGGTGGACACAGGAAGTTTGCACTGTCCCTTCTGTTGCTTTACCTTGCTGAGAGGCAGCGTGGCCCAATGACTAGGGCTCTAGGCTAAAACCTGGCTTTTATTCGTGAATTTCATCACTGCCCTGCTGGATAACCCTCCGCAAGTCCTGTCCCTCTGTGCTTCTGTTTTCCCTCTCGTCCTTTGGCTCTTCTGTTTAGACTATCTGCTCTCGGGGGGAGGGAGGGAGGAGCTCTCTCTGTCTAAGTGCTTGTAGAGTGTTTAGCTTAACGGAGCCCTGAACTGAGGCAGCATTTCCAGGGACACCGCTATAAATAAATAATACTGGGTCCATGAATACACAGAAGACTCAAGACTCCACATCCACTACATTCACATAAAAAGTGGTGTTCTAATCATGAAAGTACACCCCATTCTTTGTCGCTGTCTCCCTCTGAACCTCTCTGGAGGCCATAGTGTTCCGTGCCTGCAAAGTTAGCTTCTGCTCCAACATACAAGCAGGGAACTAATGTGGCCAACAAGATCCGTGTGCATGCAACTGAGGGCACAATTTGGTGCACAGACTTTAACATTTAACAAGATCAAATAGCAGAGCAAAAAAGCTTCTTCATTGCTTCTGAGTTTAATGAATGAGACTCTTAGTGTTGGCTAAGATGGTATTAAGATATTTATGCTACTGTATGTACATTGCATATGTCGTATGGTTGAGGTTGAATTCCCATGCATCATTTCCCAGGATAGTAAAAAGGATTGCAATAAAGATTGAGAAAAGAACTCTCCGTTTTTCAGTGGGATGATCTTGTTTCTGCTACATGCTTCAGCTGGATTCTTTTTCAGCCCAATAGATAATGCTCATCTGTCACATTTTAAATTCCACTTTATAGAAACCCAGAATCATGGAAATGTTGGGCTGGAAGCAACCTTGAAGTAATCAAGTCCAGCTCCCTGCACTGAGGCAGGACCAGGTAAACGTTGGGAGGGATTTGTCCAACCTGTTCTTAAAAATCCTCCAATGACGGGGATTGGCCAACCTTCCTTGGAACCCTGTTCCAGAGCTTAACTACCCTTGTATTAGAAAGTTTTTTCTAATACGTAACCTAAATCTCCCTCGCTGCAGATTAAGCTCATTACTTCTTGTCCTGCCTTCTGTGGACATGGAGAACAATTGATCACAGTCCTCTCTATAACAGCCCTTCACATCTTTGAAGACTATTATCAGGTGCCCCTCCTCACTTTTCTTTTCTCAAGACTAATCATACCCAGTTTTTTTAACCTTTCCCCATAGGTCAGGTTTTCTAAACCTTTGATCACTTTTGTTGCTCTGCTCTGTTCTCTCTCGCATTTATCCAAGCCTTTCCTAAACTCTGGTGCCCAGGGTTGGACACAGCACTCCAGTTGAGGCCTCACCAGTACTGCTATTTTATCTGACTCTATAAAAACAATAATAAAACCAAACAGTTGAGAAACGTATAATTTCTGTGGCACCTACAGGCTAGATGGTAACATTTGGTTCTGAGCTGGATAAGGGGCACCACCCAAGCAGCAGACAGAGACCACGTCGGTGTAAAACTAGTGTGAGATCAGGGACAGGCCTGCTGGCTTGGCTCACAGCCGTGGCAGTTTTAAATCCAGTCACAGTCACTGATCTGCTTCAGAATTAAATTATGTCATTGGTCTTCATGGAGCAGTTTACTTGCCCCACCACATCTGGCCAGTTACTCTGGGTGAACAGCTAGATGGGTGCACGGCTAAAGGTCTTCCTACTCTTGCCCCCTCTACATTCCTTCCACATATGCACTAGAAGGGCAAGTAGACTCTGCTCTCCACCTAAGATGTGGAGTCACACTTGGCTAGGGTGACCAGATAGCAAGTGTGAAAAATCAGGACTAGGGTGGAGGAGTAATAGGTTCCTATATAAGACAAAGCCCTGAAGATCAGGATTGTCCCTATAAAATCGGGACATCTGGTCACCCTACATTCTGAGCAGGAGCGTGTATAGGCGTTGTATTGTCCCTCATCCACCTGCATCTATTTTAAGTACTGGTATGAGTCCCATTATCATCATGTCTGTGTGTCTCTCAGTCTTTAATGTATTTAATAGAGCCAGTTGAAATTTTTTGAGAGAAACTGATTTTCAGCTGAAATGCTGGTTCATGAAATCAAACACATTTGTTAGGAATGTATTGATTTAGTCACAAGTAGCCAGAAACATTATAAAAAATGTTTCATTTAGATAAAGCTCAAAATCGTGTTTCGACTTTGTCACAAAAGTTGAAATGATATTGTCCTGTAAGATAAAGAGACAAAATGTTTTGACAAAGTCAGAACAAAATCCCACTTCAATTTTTCCTAAAAAAAAAATATTTTTTGGAATTTTCATTCCACGGGAAATTTCCAAGTTTTGTTCTGAAATGAACAAATGAAAAAACAAAACAAAACCAAAAAAAACCCCTCTCAGTTACCAATAGAACAGCAATTCCAAGCTCCACCAGCTCTAGTATTTACCCTCCCAATGCCCCAGGAAGTAGGACTATGCTATTAGCCCCATTTTAGAGATGGGAACTGAAGCACAGAGAGGGCAAGTGATTCATCCAGGGTCACGCAGGAAGGCTATGGCACAGCAGGGACAAGAGGCCAGATCTCCAAAGTTGTAGGCTAGTGTCTTATTCATCCCTAGAGAAGGATGGTCCAATGGTTAAGAACTGTGACAGACTAGCCCAGTGTTGTTAGGTCATGGTAAATATTTTAACAGAATTGCCCTGGAAATCGAAACAGTCATGTAGTAAATAATGGGATTTACCACTGAAATACTGTGGAGTAATTACGTCTTCAGGAACTGTAACATTAAAGGGGAACTGTAAATACATTGATAATGAATGAGATAGAATTCAGTTCACACACACTGGAGAATGGTACATACAGGTACAGGTACAGCATATACTGTGGTATACGGCTGAAAAATTTCCATCAAAACTGTTTTCAATTGAGGTTTCAACTAAATGATTCTTTTAAGTGCCTGCTTCCTTCAAAACATTTCAAAGGGTTCATTTTTCAAAGGAAAACCAGAACAAATATTGCTGTTTAGTTGCTAAAAATGGATATGTTTTTGGTTTTCAGGTTTTTGGATGAAAAGTTGAAGTTTTTCTACAGGAAAAAGCCCCATTGCTAGGACATGACTATTAATACAACATGCATTGAACAAAATCTCTGGATGGTGCATTGCTAATACCCAACAGCATAGGAGAATCCACTCTGCATTTGGGACTATCCTGTGCCTCCGCGGTACCGCCCTGGATTGGGGTTGGTGATGAGGTGCGCTACCCTACTGGAACTTCCTGGAGGCATCATGCCTGACTCAGGCCAAAATCTTACAGGAGCTCCAGGAAGCAGGGGATGAGCACCGCCTTTTATACAGAGGCAGTGCCCACTCACTTCAACCCCCAGACAGGTCTGCTGGCTGATGCATGGAGCAGTGGGGCCAACATTACGATAGAGAGGAGGTTAGCACCGATATTAAGGTAACCTTGTATCCCCGTGTGCTACAGCCACTGTGCCTGACCCCTTCTCCTTGCAAATGACTTTTCCTTTGCACCCCCTGATCCTCCTGGTGAATGCACAGGAGTATGAGGGTGTTTGGGCTTTATGGCTGGATGAGTTTTAAAGCTGATCTACTGGGTTTCTGTTTTACTTTTGTTTGCAAAAGGTTATTCGTCTGATGATAAAGTAGCTTGGTTCTCTTATACAGATTTCATTAAAGCTTCAAGGCCAAGCTGCTCCAGAGTCCAGTATATCTTCATAATTGCCAAGTGTCTAACTGTCATACTGAAATACCCTTCAGCCTTAAATGTTCCATTATGCATCCATGTCCAGTACGTATTTCTCTGTTAAAGGTAAAAGAGCAAGTTACGTGAACCCAGGAATGTTCCAGCTATTGCTCTTGCAACATTTTCTAGCTTTTGTCACAGACCCGATGCAGCCTTGCAACTTCCTACAGGGAGGAAATGCAACTGCGGGGCCAATAGTGTGTCCCTAACACATACAACGATGGGGGATATTGTTAGTGGGAGTTAAAGACAATGGGCCAGATCCCCTGCAGGGATAAATTGGCATAGCTCCACTGAAGTCCCTGGAGCCGTTCCTGAGGATCTGGTCCGATAAGTGAAGACAAAGATCGACACTGGGCTTCACTCTGATGTCATCAGGAGTGACTGCACTCAGATCGTGTCGTTATTAGTGTGGAACTAATGTGAGATCAGAAACAGACTGACTGGCTTTTGTTGTTTTGGGTCACAAACTTCACATTATTAAATATGATCAATGACAAGAACATGATTGCATTTCAGCAACGTGTTATGGTCATTTGCCTTGCAGTGACTCTGCGCTAAGCCTGGAGGACAGATCTCGCCCAATAAGTCCTGGAACCATAGCCCAGGATTGTGAGAGTCTAAGTCTGGATTGTCAGATATAATTTATAGTCACTGTAGTGCCTAGGGGCCTCAGTCATGGAACAGGACCCCACTTTTCTAGGCATTGTACAAACACAGAGCCAAACCAAGGGCCCTTGCCCCAAAGAGCTTACAATCCAACATAAGACAACAGATGGATATGGACAGCCCAGGGCACAAGACAAAACCATATTGGTCAGCATGGCAGGCAGTGATCTTAGTGTACCAGTGACCCAGCCACAGCCAAGTGTTTTGTAGGCATCTTGGCGAAGGAGCGTTTTAAGGAGGAGGATGAGGTAGCTTTGTGGATGTTTATGGGGAGCTCCTCCCAGGCATGAGGGATAACGTGGGAGAAAGCATGAAGGGGATTGTCTGGAGAGTTAAACAAGCATTGGAGGCTAGTGTCGTGGGCTGATTAGAGGCAGCAGTGAACACCGCAATATTGAATGAGAGATGATAGGTCAGGTTGGGATAGGAGTTTTTATCAGATATAGGGATACGTGGTAACTTATTTAATTCATGAGACCATTAAAAGTGCTGGATGGTGCTAAACTTGTGTAGCTGGGACATATGCTAATTCACCCAGATGTCTATGGTAGATAAGATCCATGGGACCACATGTTCAGACTCCTGCACAAACCAGGCATGCAGTGCCATAGCGCCTGGAGACCCCAATTGAAATTAGGACCCCGTTGGGCTATGGTCTGTACATACACAGAGCGAGAGGCCTTCCCTGGTCCAAAAAACATCCAAATAGAAAAGGCAGATCAAAGGGAGCCTCGGATTTCTCTCTTTGCAGATGGGGAAACTGTGGCACAGAGATGAAGTGACTTGCCCAAGGCCACACAGGAAATCTGTGGCAGGGCCAGGACCTGAACCCCAATCTTCTGAGGCCTAATTGAGTTCTTTAACTACGAGACCACCCTTCCTTTCTAATATACAACATTGTATCTGTTTCCAAAATGTTGAGCAGCTAGCACACCAACAATGTGTAAGTTGTTACCTTACCTGAGGCAATGGGTAAGGTACCTGGGGCAATGGGTAAGTCAGGCAGAGCTTTTGGCCATGCACACAGCACTGGGATTTTCCAAAGATGCCCACACGACTAGTGTCCATTCTCTGGACAGAGGCCTAGTCTCTGTCGCTGCCCGTTCAATTCCAGCTCTTTCCGTGAGTTTTGTGGCTCCTTTGCTACAGATCTGTTTCCACAACATCCTTTCCACTCACAGGAGTCCCTCAGCTGGCCCAGGGGTCCAGAAAGATCATGGACGTCTGCTAGAGGAGAGAATATGGAGAAGATGATGGTGATATCTTGTATCTAGAGCTCCCTGCTCCAGCTGTGGCAGCCTTTGCATATGAGCAGTGTACACGGTAGGAGGAGAAATCACCTCTGCCTGTGCCTCTGAGCTTACACATGCCTGGAAACATGGCTGCTTGAAGAATGTCTACTTGAAAACACACACTGCACATCTATCTTACAGGCCATGTCTACTGTGCCCAGGCAATGGATGTCCTTTCTTTGGCCCTGTCACTCTGCGCTGCTTTCCTTGAGGAGGTGAGTTCCCATTCAAGCCAAAGGGAATTCTGGGGGTCAGTCTGACCTCCAAAAGTGGCAGTACTTAGAACAAATATTAACGCCTTATAGAAGAGTCCTCCAGTCCTGTATTTTGTTCCCTAAGAGATGGAGCATACATTTCATGTTCAGAGGATTCGCTAGGAGCATATTGCCAAGGGAAGTATATTACAGGGGAGAACTGTAGACATAATAATAATAAAAAGACATTTTCCTGCCTATAAATTTGTTTTCGCCAAGCATGCACTGATCAAGGCTATTACTTTGTGGGTTTTCCTACCCATGTCTGCAGAGTTTGAAAGCAGTCAAGTGAGACTATTCTGGCAGCAGGCCCAATAGCTTTACATTTCAGCGGTTACACTTCCTTAACAGAGAGCGTAATCTGTGTCTAAAGGTATATCGGTAAACAAGTTAGAGAGGAGAAGAAAGGAGGTTAATGCAGATGGGTAGATATAGATGTGGCAAAAAAAAAACAACCCAACCAAGTATATGTATTTGTTTTAGCCTTTTCCCATTGATCAAACCACCTCAATGCAATTGGCATGTATAATAAGCCAAAAAGATATGGGCCGATCAGAAATGGAGGGTGGCTTTCAGAGATGGAAATACGGAAAAAGTCAAGGGATATTTATGGTCTGAAGAATTGTTCTTGTTAAGGCCCCTTCTGCTAATAGGGCAAGAACACTGCTGAGATGGAGACATGATGGTTTGCAGTTTCCTGCAGGCCTGGAAGCATTTTGCAGATTCTTTAGTGCAGAGCCAGTCCACGTTGCTGGAGCTTGCTAAAGGATTCTGCGCAATGGGCAGGTTCTGCACACACAGAGAGGCCACATTTTAATTGTCTTCATTTATTAACTGCAGTGGATGGATTCGTATGGAAGAAGCAGATTTAATTAAGAATATGATGAAGTTTTCCTTTCAGTTTGCAAGACAGAAGGCACATCTATTCTGGGAAATTTGGTACTGGCTGCAGGGCATCTTCGCAGAAGGATCCCACCCCCCAAACTTCAGTCCATGTTGGAAGGCTCCTCTTTCACCACTTCCACCCGCAACCGTTCCACCACTCTTTGCTGAGAACATGGCAACATTCTGGCATTTTTCATGGAGAAAAGCTTATGCTGGAAAGTGATTGGTGGCTTATGCAGGTTGCAGAGAACAGATGTAATGAGCACTGCATGAAAGTGGGAATCTGCACTGGGCCTGAACCTTCAATTTCTGGTGTATCAAATTGTAGTAATCCAGACTCAAGGTGACAAGGCCCCAATAACTTTGTTGTGGCCACAGCTGGTTAAAAAAAAAAGATTGCAACCATTGTGCCAAACGTGAATGATAAAAATCATGATTCCCTGGGCACTCAGAAGCATAAGGAGATCCAGTAACAACAAGCAGCAGCTGTGCATCTCAGTGACAAACAGTAGCTATACCTCCTCAGTCAAGGGAACTGGTGGTATCTCTATTTCTTTTGGTAGCTTCCCCCTAGTCTGTAGCATTGTCTCAATCACACTTGGCTTGGGTCTTGGCTAGTTAGCCATCATCTGAGGCCCAATTTCCATTTAGCACTGGATAAACTGCTCACCTTCATTAGGCAGGTAGGATGAGATGCAGATCTAAGACTGTCAACAGCACATTCTAGGCACAATAACCTATATGCTTCACTAACCCTTGTAACATACTCATAGACAGCCAATATATACATGCTGGGAAGGAAAGGCTATAGAGTAGAACCTTGTACAACCCAACATGAGCAACTGCTCAGTGCTAACTTCCTGGATTATCTCAGAAAGAAAGACGCAACGGTACATAATTTATATTGTCTAATCAGCTCTATAAACTAGTATCAGGGGGTAGCCGTGTTAGTCTGTATCCACAGAAACAATGAGAAGTCCAGTGGCACCTTAAAGACTAATAGATTTATTTGGGCATAAGCTTTCGTGGGTAAAAAAACACCCACTTCTTCAGATGCGTTGAGTGAAAATTACAGATGCAGGCATAAAGATGCAAACATTTATGCCTGCATCTGTAATTTTCACTCCATGCATCTGAAGAAGTGGTTTTTTTTTTTTACCCACGAAAGCTTATGCTCAAATAAATCTGTTAGTCTTTAAGCTGCCACCGGACTCCTCGTTGTTTCTATAAACTAGCTGAATAGACTTCATTAAATAACATATTCAACTAATTTGGGAGTTATTAATTGCAGATCAGCATGTCCTAAAATGTAGGGTGAACCTCCTGTGGGAATATGAAGCACTAGACAAAGTGTGGTGTGGAAAGACTTCTCAATTGCTCGCTAGAGTCTTAGCTTTCATTTAAAGAAAAAAGTGTTAAGGCCAAGTAAGCTTTGCACTGCACTCCTTTTGCGAGGCTCCTTTATGCTGCCAGAGTGGTGTAAATAGGCCTTAACATCCATGAGAATCAGGCCCATAGTCTGTACCTGTTGTGATTATGAAGAAAATGTTCAAACATGAACGGTGTATAATCAATGTAGAGAGTTCAGCCTGAGTTTGCAGAGAGCCTGAAACAATAGCTCTGAGGTATGAGCTGCCTCAACCATTTCAGTGGGTGCTAGCTCAGCTGCCAATGAGGATACTGGACATTGTTAACTCCTTTCTCACTTGTTGTGACGAACTGTGAAATACAGGAAATAACAGAGTATTATGCTCTAAAGAAAAAAAGTGTTGCCACTTAGTAATAACTATATCTAAAAAAAATCATTTGCCAGAAGATTGGAAAATACAAGACAAGCCACGGCAGAGAACTTTGAAAATCCAGCCTCAAGTTCTCAAAGTCCTGCTTGTTGGTTTACCATTGGCCACCAAGGATATGTCTACACTACCCAGCTAACCCAGGTGATTAGCACTGGGGTCTGAGTGTTCCTCCTGCAAAATCTTACCCCATTACTGTGTCCTCATTGTTTCTACCCTTCCCAGTGTGTGTTTGGGGGCACATCCCATAGTTCGTGTGCTGAGATGCTCTAAGATGCCTTCCCAGTCAGTTCTGTCAGTTGCAGGAGAGCTTGCCTGTCCCCCAGGGGGAATTGTGGGAAGGACATTGGAGGACTGTCAGCCACTTGAGTGATCTTGCCAGTGTCTTCACTGCAAAATGGGCAGGTTCTAGCTTGAACTAAACCATAGCTCTGGCTTTAACCGATACTGCCAGCTGTGCAAGGGAGTATGAGTTCAAGGAACAATATGCATGTGCTTGAGGGTTGTGTGTGGGGGGACGATATGTAGGAGGTCAGGCGAACACTAAAGTGCAGAGATCCCCTAAGGCATTCAACCCCAGGTAGGTTTTCTTTACTCATTGTTAAAATGGTGCAATCAAGGATGGTTGCCCTCTTTGAAGGAGCTACAAAAAGTTACCAATAAAAAAACCAAACTGACCCCATCCCGAATTCCCATTTTTACAAAGTTTCAATACACGTCATTGAAAATGAAGTGGTTGGGGAGTACAAAACCAACCCACCTATCTTTGTAGGGAACTACTTCAGGGAAGCTAATATAGTGGTTCATTATACGAGTTTCACTAGTGCCTCTCAGGCAAAACCAGCTTTTATTTAACTTGAAAAACATGCCAATAACAGACAGCATAATTCATTTCATGAAAGTGATGGTTGGCTGTAAAATAGAATACAGAAAATTTTTCCTAGTAAAGCTGAAATGCTTTTCTTTTAATTCTTTGGTATTCTCTCTTCAGCATTTTAAACTCTAATTCGGATCTTGGCTTGGGCTTTGAGATCTCGCTGTGCTTAACAGAATGTGGTCCAGTTTTGTAATTTTCAAGTATTTAAGTCACATGCCTCCTTTGCCATTAAAAAATTCCACATAGCCTTGGTTTTGCATTTATTGGACCCATGATGGGGGAAAAAATGGAAGGTAAATTTCTAGCTAAATGGATGGGTTGTGTATTGTTTTAAATGTCCTTTAAAAACCCAATCTGGTAAGCTGAGATGAGATCCAAGTTTAGGGGATTCATATATCATTTTTTTTGGTCAAGTTAGTTCATTTAGCCAAATCACAGCCTGAACTGTGTGAGCCACCCGAGGCCGAAAGGACAGGTACCCAATTAGATGTTGGGGAAAGGTAGGAAATAGTTGGGGGTGGGGTTACAGTCTGCTTGTGATATTAAGTCCTTTAAGTGTTGGGCTTTTGCATAGATGAAACCCAGGGAACCAACTCTTCCACCCCTTCACTGGTCCTCAGAGAAGGTTACTTATAACCTGCAGGAGAAGAACTGGGGCCCAAAGGTGTTACTGCAAATTGTCTTGGGAGCAGGCTGTGTTCTCCAGGCAGTGATTCCTTCAAGCCTCTCGGGCTAGTGGAGGCATCCCATTACCACCTGAAACAGCCCATCAGGCAGGGCAGTGCAATTGTCCCCGGAAGGTGAACTGAGGCACAGAGAACCCAAGTGACTTGTTGAAGGTCTCACAAGAAGTCCCTGCTGGAGCAAAAGAATTGAATTCTGTTCTTTGAGTCCCAAGTAGTGCCCTCACCACTGAGCCAGCCTTCCTCCCACAGGGAACCAGTCCAGGGATGTAAACTTGGCAAGTATTGTCACTAGGGAGCCATTGGTGCCTGGACTACTGTGAAAGGCTCCTTAGAAATAGATTGGGGAGGAAGAGAGAGACCGGGGGACATGACCAGCTGTGGCAGCAAATGTGATTTGGTTAGAGTTGGTAATAAGGGGGTCCCAGATGAGAAAGAAGGGGGTAGACAAAAGAGAGGAGGGGGCAGTGGTTGGGAAAAAGAGAGAATCAATAATTGAAAGACACAGAACCCTGTGATCATTGGCTTGGGCTGAGCTAGTGTATGCAGGACAAAAAGGGAGAGAATAATGGCTCAAAATCACCCATCTTCTTCCTGATCTAGAAGCAACCAGTGGCCTCTTTTGACATAAAGGTGCAACTCAGAGAGGCCACAGGGTTACTATAAGTTATATCAGCCATAGTCCTCTAGGAACTTTCCACTGGTCTAGGCTTATTGGGTTCTACCGGGTTCTTTGGCTATACCCTTCCTGCCCCCTATACCGGGAGGCTGGCAGATGGTGACATGGAGCCAGCTGTGCCAGTTTTACAGCACCTGGAGATTCCTCCACACCAAAGGAAACTCTAGCTGCTCTAGTATGCAGCATTCCCAGCTGCTGTGGCCTGAGCCGTGCAAAGCAGCTAGAAAAAGAGGCCAAAGATTGGGCTGAGTCTCCTCTCACTACGGTTCTGCACCAGTGTAGCTTGACTGATGTCATGTGGAGTTAATCCTGATTTACACCAGCGTAAGTGAGAAGGAGCTACTGGAGACATAAGAACCTACCTAGGGTCTGGTTCAGTCAGTCTGACTGATGAATTCAGAATGACATCTCTGGACCTCGGTTCAATGAAGGGGGTCCGAGATGGAGAAGGGAGACCGAGGGAGAGGTGCAAGGTGGGGGGAAACAGTCCCAAAAAGAAGTCAGGCACAGAAAGAAGGTCAAATTCTTCTCTCATTAATCAGGATCAATTCCACTGAAGCCAGCAGAGCAACACCAAGGAAGGTGAGAGGCCAGTGAGTGGATCTACCACCAAACCCACAGAGCAATCTAAACTACAGGGTTAGGCTAGATAACCCTAGAGGTCCCGTCTCACCCTATGATCCTACGTCCATCTCCATACAACAAGCCAGATTCTCAGCTAGTATATGTTTATGTAGCTCCATGGACTTGGACCAGGTTCTTGCTTTTTTTGGGGTGTGTGGGAGGGTTTTGAGTAAAATGGTCACTTTCCATCTTTCTTGGCTGTCCTATTACCCTATTCTGTGTAGTGCAATTTCACCTGGAAAAAAAAAAACAGGGTAGAATTTCTTTTGCACATGAAGTTTGAGAACTTATCCAAAAATTTTAAACTCACTTGCGTCTGGGAACCTCACAAAAGCTTTCCCAGTTGCACACACACAACTGCTGCGATGTTTTGGCCACTGTTTCACCTCTGGGTGAATGGGCTTGGCTGGGCAGCACTATTCTAACATTGTCGATCTTTCGGCCAGTCAATCTTTGCCCGCTGTTAATTTTGCATTTTTATCTTTCAATTATTATGTTTCATAACTGCTCAGAGTGGCTCAGATGGGACGGGAGAGAGGAAAAAAAGCTGCTTTGCCTTCCAAAGTTTTCAACAAAACCATATACGCTGCATCTATAGGCTTATACACATAGCTAACTCCTTTGTCAATACAAGGCACTGTTCCAACTGTACACTGCTTGGCTTTCTATCAAAATAGCTTAAATATTATTAGAAATCTCCAAGGCTTACAAAGTCAAAAACTTGGACGTTTACTGTACACATTAACAGGACTCATTCCACCGACTCATAATAAATCTTTATAACCACATATGGCTGAGTTATAAATATCATCTGCAAAGAGCAATAAAAAAAACCTTCAGCCTACAGAAAGGTGTCTTCGTAGTTTTAAGTGTTTGATACTTTTAAAAAAATGTGTTCTGTCTTTTGGTGGGGGGGAAGGAAAGGGGGATTGGTAATCAAAATGCTGTATTTCAGGTAGTAAAACGGAGTTCACAATATACTGAGCTTGCAAAGTTGAAAAGCTGCCTGAAGAAATAGCAGAATCCTCAAGACCTCAATAAACATGTGTTCACTTAATTATAGTTTTGTGGAAGAACCCTCCCAAGCCTTACAATTCTGAAAACCCATAAACCCCAGTCATTAGAAACTCGGTGAGGAGCTGGGTTTGAAAACCACAGAAACCATGTCTCTTTCCTCACAATTTGCTTCCTTAGTGCCTTGTACAGTCTGAAGCTTCCATCGGCTTGTCACTATTTCACAAGGGGCAAGCTAAATCTAGTGTGCCTTGCTTTAAATATTTGAAATATAAACAAAGATGTGAAATGATACTCGGCGAGCAGGTGTACAGTGAGGTCCAGGCACTTAGAAAAAAGGAAAGGCTCCTCTATAAATCAGGATTTCTTTATGATTTAGAGGGGGCCAATAGTTTTCTTATGCTGTTTCTTTTTTCAATTAGGTGACATCAAGCATATTTCTAAAAAAAAAAAAAGACTGAATTAAGTTTGAAAGATTCAGACAATGGAATTATGAAGGAGCACATTTGCCATTTAATGACTTAAAGAAAAGTAGAGGTAAGTGATCACAAGAGAACAAAAATAAGATTTGCTTTAAGCATGTGGAAGTCGCTCTCTCACTTCAGGCAGATGTTACTAGATATGGATTCTTAACTTCCAGTCTAATAATTAGCAAGGTGGGCAGAATATATAAGCACCCCATGTTCATAATCTTATCTGGACCAGATCCTCAACTTGTGTAAAACTGGCATCCCTGTAATTTAGAGCAGTGACAGACCTAGCCCCATAGCTTTCAGGGTTTACTGAGTGTACGTAGTTTTAACATATACACTGATGTTTTACACCAGAATTGTGTGCCGCTTCTCAGCCATATACCTCAATAGCTAATACAAAGAACTCTAAATGTAAATAGAAATATTTAAACAGAAGAAAGACCTGTTTTAAGCTAATCAGCTGGAGTTCATATTTCACAGAATATATACAGTATGTGAAGTGAATTGTTTGACATAAAAATAGAGGATCTTTAGAGGTTCATTTTAAGAAACATGGAGAAGCATTGCATTTATTTGCTTTTGCAGCATAGGGAGTTGGAAAATAGTAAGTATTTACCATGGGAAAAAAAATGAAAATGACATTTTTTCCACTTGTTTTAAGCAAAAAATCCCTAAAAGTGAACATTTTACAGCCCCCCCCCCCCAAAAAAGACTGGAAGATTAGGAACAAGATAGAAATCTCTCATTTAGGAGAAAAGAGAGGCAATTTTGCATAAAAAATGTAGACAATTTTTTTGACCAGCTGTTAGTTCATAGAAAAAGAAAATTACTGTCTTCTGTCGTTTTTTGGTGGCCCTATAATGGTTTTGATCTATATAACCAGATACAAAAAGAGTTTAAAAGAGCTGTGTTAGTATAAAATGGCTGCATAACGGTTCAGTATTAGTACTGTCTCTCAGAATAATAAATTAACGACTCCCACGTTTCTCTTTCACAGTTAGGTGGTCCATCGGGTTGGGCTGTTAGGAATGTTCTAGAATTCTAAACAGTCAATAAAAAATACAATAGAACAAGCATGTGATTTTTTAATATAATGATAAGGGAAAAACTTATAGGGGAAGACATCCTCTCAGTCCTGGTGAGTCAAATATTCATTTACTGTATCTACTGGTCAGTAAAAGTCTTATTTTTATGATGATTTTTTTTAGTCAAAAACCACAGTTATTTAAATACTTAGACAATAGCAAAAATGCAACCGGAATGATATTTAGCTTTGATAAACAGCTCCGGGGTTAGTTCACTAACCGCATTTTCCATCGCGTTTTCCCAGACACTTTCTACACACATAATATTGTGTATTAAATCAGTAGACCATAAAGATCTTTATGGTGTACCAACTAAATACCACACGTTATGAAACATTTGCCTTAATATGTTATTGGTACTAGCCCCAGAGTCCATTCAGATGAATCCTATCCTTTAATAAGCATCTAAGTACATACTCACACATCTCGAAATGGCATCTTTACTTTCCTTTTTAGATTCGTTTAGAAAATGGTTTAAATACCAGTTCAGGCTACAGAATGCAATGGCTGTGAAGGGTTTGGTGTGTTTACTTGCGTCCTCTTTCAGAAAGGCAGCTGGCTGGGTTTTTCCACCTTTTTTTCCACCCTCTCACCCCAGGTAAAGAAGGAGTTATTTAACCTTAACACTCTGGCTTTAAAAAATTACCAAATTTTAAAAATAAGGCTGCAAACCTCACTTACTGGAGTATATAGGAGTGAACAGTAAAGAGCCATCCACAGCTTAGACACTTCTTATGTTCCCTAGCTGTATAGAAGGGTGGTTTAGAGTGAAATTTCTTCCAGAACTCAAAAACCAGAAAAAGCCAGGAAATTCTAAGCCATTCCCTTCAATATTGAAATAATATAGTATTTATGTAGCACGAAACAGATTTTCCCCCATAGTCCCTGAAAATGAAAACCAAGGACCTGATCCAAAGCTCATTGAAGTCAATGGGAATCTGTGCTAACTTCAGTGGGCTTTGGATCAAGCCAGAAAATGTTAAGTTTCCATTCAAGGGTTTTTATGTATTTATCGCTAACTGGGTTTTTGACCTATTCATTAACTTGTTGGTTCCAAGGGCACATATTGGTGTTAGCTGTTTTTGGTATATCTTTTTCAGCCTTTTACTTAACCACAGCTCTTGGCTGAGAACCCCCGATGGGAAAGAATGTTTTAAAAAGATCTTTCCCAGCAGATTAGTTTTTTCAAAATCTAGGGCAAGATTTTTTAGGGGACCTACATGAGGCCAGCTACCCCTGTTGCTAACTGTCATGATTTCATCACAAGGCTTGTGGTATCTGGTATTTTTCTTAAAGCCTGAGCTCCTGAAGTCTGTGATGACCGGTGGGTGTGATGCCTTCCTACTCCCTGTGGCTCATTTCCTGATTCCTGTGCCCTGAACTCCACATTCTCGTTCTTGTGTGCATGTGTACATAGCGTTGGGTGTGCACAGTTACTTAGGGCCTGTCGCTACATACTTGTCATTCAGTGTTATGTTTGTTCAGACTATTGCTGATTTAACTGGTTCATGATTATAACATGTTTGAGTGACCACCTATCCATCTCTTGCTTCAATTTCCTTGTGTTTTGCAAGTGCTGTTTTGGGATGCAGCAGAGCACTGTGGCGATGAGTACTTCGATTCTGCAGCCCATGGTGCCTGCACATCCTTTGGCTGCTGACTGACTATAGTTCAAAAAACTCCAAATAAAATATGTGCAGATCCTGCATCTCTCCAAAGTTGCTAGATGACTCTTGCTGCAGACTGCTTAGGCTGTGATGGCATTGATATTCATAATGGACTCCTGAAACCCAAGTCCTCCTTTGGTGGAGCCATGCAGCAAGTCAACGAGTGTTTTGGGACTGGAGATTCCATCCTACTACAGAGGAAAATGTTTTGGGTTTTTCTGAAGCTCACCAGCAACCCAATGAAACCATATGTGAGTGTGCATGTCATTTATGGTGTTTGGCACAGGACTGTGAATGTGGCGGTGTTAGGATCAGCACACTCTGGGATACTTTTGTGATTGGCTCAGTCAATGACTCCCTGAGTGAACAGGCACTGCTAGAATTCCATCTTTTGATGCTCTGGTTGCCAAGATTGAAGCATTTGAGAGGGCTGGGGTTGAAAGGGGCACTGTGTCTCAGATCGCTGCTACCTTTGTCATCAGCTACTCCTCCTGCTTCCATTGCCCTAAGTCATAAGACTTTACCGACTGCCGCTCTACAGTAAAAGCTCCTCCCTGTTTCCTCTGTGGTACTATGGATTACATGGCCAATTTCACTGCCTGCCCAGCTAGAACTGCTGCATTCCAGGCTTGGGGGAAGGAAGGACACTAAGTTAACATGCCACGGTACATTGGTTCACAGGGATAGGCAGCCTGAAGTCTATATTGTAAACATGGTGCCCCGAGAGCACTTTTACCAGGGACTCTGTTTCCTGTAGGATGATCTCCAATGCTCTCCGTTGTGGGGGAAATCTGCAAGGGTTACCAAAAGTTTTGGTTTTTGTGGTGACAATTGGCATTTTTCTCCCACAGTTATCGTTATCAGCAACTATAAGAAAATTGCTTTGGCCCATCAAAATGCCCACTCCTAGCTTATCTTTATTGTAAGACACCTGGCACCAGTGGAGACGGCTTTCACATCAGCTAAGTGAGATGGCTCTTGTGCCCATGTGAGAAAGACCCGCCAGCAGTTTGAGAGACACGCACGCGCACAGCACCATGGAAATTACTAACAGTTGAGTATTGTTACCAACATACTGGGTCTGGACGATTTTGTGCCATTTGTAGCAGCATGACTTGTAAGTCCAGTCACATTGCTTTGAATCATCTTCCTTAGGGCAGAGCCTGGAGAGGAAATTCCATGAGCAGATCTCCTACACAGAAGGCAGCTCGGCCACCTCCAGTCTTCTCCTCCTTCACAGCCTCTGGAGGACACACTAGGGGCACAGGACCTATGGTGGAGAGGGGGTGGAGACTGGAGTAGGGCAGTGGTAATGGCATTTCACAGAGCCACTAAACCTGGGGGTGGGTTTTCCCTAAGACAGCAAACCCTTCCTGCTTTGCCAGAACAATGGGCAGGAGAGGAGGGTCATTATGGATTTCCTCCCTGGGAAGATTTGCACGAGGGTTGAGGGTTGTCTGGTCCTTTATACAAAGTGCTACCATTTTAACCTTGGTTATAGAAACTACCCTAAGACATTGTGTGACAAGGGTTTGTGCACAAGACCTCATTGTCAATCTGATCTGAACAGCCTCCCAAGGCCAAAGGCAAAAAGGAGGTGGCAAGTGGTAACCACTGGAAGAAAATCCAGAAACCCTCAATTTTGGGCTGTATAAGTAGGGGCATTGCCAGCAGATTGAGGGACATGATCATTCCCCTCTATTCGACATTGGTAAGGCCTCATCTGGAGTACTGTGTCCAGTTTTGGGCCCCACACTACAAGAAGGATGTGGAAAAATTGGAAAGAGCCCAGCGGAG
>NC_133771.1:213998141-214021481 GCF_003597395.2 Chelonoidis abingdonii | reverse complement strand
AAAGAGGATGGATCTAGACTGTTCTCAGTGGTACCTGATGTCAGAACAAGGAGTAATGGTCTCAAGTTGCAGTGGGAGAGGTTTAGTTTGGATATTAGGAAAAACTTTTCACAAAAAGGGTGGTGAAATGGAATGGGTTACCTAGGGTGGTGGTGGAATCTCCTTCCTTAGAGGTTTTTAAGGCCCAGCTTGACAAAGCCATAGCTGGGATGATTTAGTTGGGGCTGAGCAGGGGATTGGACTAGATGACCTCCTGACGTCCCTTCCAACCCTGATATTCTATGATTCTATGAATTGCACAGCTTACAAATGCGTGGAGTAGGAGTTGCTGCAGCTCCTAGGAGAGAGTGATTTCGGAAGTAGCAAGATGTTGGAGTGGGGGAAAGACACCTGGAGAGTGCTACTGAAGATCTATACTTACAGGTCTACAGCAACTGATAGTCTCTAAATCTATGAGAGATTGATTTGAGATGTGATGCAACTTGAATCTGGTCTGTATTTCATAGAAAGAGCTAACAGTATTAAATGGTGCAGGCTTAAAAACAGGCCTGGATGTAATCGATTGTGTTCAGGAGAGCTGGCAAAAGAAGAAGAGCAAATACTTAAGTCGCATAAATTTATTTCAGGCCAATACACAATATATCAGGCCACATCACACACTCTGTAACGAGTGCAGCAAACTCATTGCCGACTAAGTCATGACAGGTCAAGCAATGAGTATCAAAAAGCAGTAAAACAACTTTCACAGACTTGAGAAGTTTCGCAAGAGTGGCATGATTAGCACGGACACAAAAATGTCAATTCAATACCAACTGTCACGTCTGTTCTCCTTTGTGGAGCAGAGCGATGGAAAGCTACAACAGAAATGAATAAGAGTCAATCAGTCCAAAATAAGTGCCTCTGAAAGGTTTTTAGATTTCACTGGATAGAGTCTTTTGCAACCTCAAAAATTCTAAAGAGGAAGCCACCCTAAAGCCTGGTGATAAGATGATGGACACACTTGAAGGCTGCCACCAACAGGACTTACACATCAAGTGATAACATGCACACCAGCTAGAAACAAGGACGGAAAGAAGCCAGACCCATCAATGTGACACTCAGAAGCTTGAACAGACCAGCACAAGATAGAAATAAGTGGTGGAAATTGGTGTTTGCCCTACACACCCGATGGCCATGCTCCTTCTTTAGCCTGTTGCACTGAGTGGTAAGGACATGGAAGTGGGGCTCTGGACAGCTAAGTTCTATTCCTGCCTCTGCTGTGAGAATGTGGTTAAGCTGCTACCCCTCTGTCTGTCTTGTCTATTTCAAATGTATGCTGTTCAGGGGAGGGACTGTGTTACAACTGGAATTAGTGAAAGTTTTTGACCAAAGTTTTGGTCAGAAAATGCAGTTTTGTCAAAAATAAAAAGGTCTCTTTAGACTAAATTGTCAAAACAGTTCATTTCAGTGCCATAAGATTCATTTCAGCATTATATGTTTTGAAATCAAAATATTGCTTTTACCATAGCAAAGTGAACCATTGCGACACCATTAAAATAAAGTGATTTAATACTATTGAAACAAAATATTACAATGTTTCCAAATCAGGGTTTTCTTAGCATTTCCATTCCCTGATTTTTTAAAATTTTGTCCTATTTGGGATGATTTTTTCCTAAATAGTGGAAGTTCCTGTAGGATGAAAATTCTGTTTTTGAACCAGTTCTACTTAGGTGCCTGCATGGCACGCTGCAGAATGGG
Organism: Chelonoidis abingdonii; assembly: GCF_003597395.2. Classification (NCBI taxonomy): domain Eukaryota; kingdom Metazoa; phylum Chordata; order Testudines; family Testudinidae; genus Chelonoidis; species Chelonoidis abingdonii. The sequence goes on along the minus strand of NC_133771.1, from coordinate 214,019,744 downwards.
ACCCGCTCTTACTTGGAGTCTGTAGCTGCAATGGCACTATAAATAGCAACAAGTAAAGGTAACTTGTGAGGGTGCAACATTTTGGAGGCGTTAAGGAAAAGGGTAAGAATTTGTGAAAACTTGGAACGGCGGCATGCTGAATATGTGGACAGAGTTATCCTTAGGAACAAAGATTAAATTGATAGTTTCAGGCTCTTAAATAGAATCCCAGAACCAGGGTTAGGAGGGACCGCAAGGGTCATCTAGTCTCACCCCCTGCCAAGATGCAGGATTTGTTGTGTCTAAGCTATGCAAGACAGATGGCTACCCAGCTTCCTTTTGAATACTTTTCTATGTTTCTGACTTGGGACCAGATTGTCAACTGGCTGAAATCGGTGCTGTTTCATTTTAGTTAGTGGATTCAGAGGAGTGGTTGGTACCAGTTTCACACCAGCTAAGGATCTGACCGTGAACCTTTACTTTGGCTAACCAGTCACTGAAGAAAATGGAATTCTGCCTAAATAAAGACGTCTGGATTAGGCTCCAAATAGATAACTGCAGTTCAAGGAGGAGTATGATGAAAGGTACTCTCAGGAGTGGGCATGATGCCAGCAATGAGGATTTAAATAGATTTGGCTTCTTCAGTGTTTCCTAAAAATCTGATTCTGCTGCTATTGCTGACATTAAACAGTACCTTACCTTGCAAGTGTCCCCACTTCAGTCAATAGGTCTGCTCCTCATGGGACCTGGTACTGCGGGGGCTGAGCAAAGGTGACAAGATCTGACCCTAAATAAAGATACAAGTTCCATGGTTCAGCACAAACAGATAACTGTGGGTCAAAGACTAGATATTGGCTTATCTGTCTCTTTCTTGAGCTACTGACAGAGGGCACTTTATTATTGTAAAATGATTTTAAAAAAGCCCAACTACCGATCTATACCATAATTCAAGGTGATTTTGTTGAACTGCAAATTACACAGATGCCATAAAATGTGTAAATAGGTCTGAAGCAAAGTCACCTGCTCTTTGGTTAATGCTGAATTATTTAAGCTGCTTTGTGAAGCAGTTTTCCACTTTATGCAGGTTTAAATCTAATGATTTTAATCAACACAGCTTAAAAATTTTTCATCGTGAGATTCATTTTACCAGGTTACAGAAAACAAGTTAACATTTATAAGCAACTTTAGTGTATTTTCTCTGTGTCTCTTTGAAATGCCACTACTGATACTTTTGCTAAAACTAAACAATCATGTTTAAGGTCTGGGTCTATGAAAACTAACTCTGTTATTTAGATATTTCTTTTCCATTAGCAAACTGCAACATATTGTTACAGATTCCTAATATGAGAAGGCACAATCATGCACTAAGCTATAGAAGTTTTCCACGAAAGTAAAGTATACCAGAGGTTTTACTGGCAGAGAGCTATTAGATATACATTGTATCCACTTTGTATCATTTAGGCTATTATTCCCTAAATATATATTTTTAAAGTTCTAAGTGTTTGGCTGTCAATAGCAATAAAAAATACAGCACATCTCCCTTCTTTTCTTACCAGCCTGCATAAATAGCTGTCAAATCTGGAAGATCTTAAATAAATGCACATTTTTGTAGTCCATCATTCTTATTTTATTTATCAGAGAAATGCATAAATTTTTTTTATAAACCAAGCAAGCCCTAAGAAACCCTCACACTTTGATTTTTTTAAAAATTAAAGCACAAGAGATGATACAAGTATCTGAGCAAATTCAGATGTTTAAAAAGTCAGTTGAGATGAAAAAAATGAAACAGCAAAAAAATCTTCTTGAATTCATTTGTCTAAAGCTAAATGGAAGTTACCATTATGAAAGCAGATTAAAAATGAAGACGTGGTTATTTTTAATGTTAGTACCACTTGAATGCAAACTTAATGACATTTGATATTCAGAAGGTACTGTGTTAACACTTTACTATTATTTTAAGGCTTCAGACATTTGACTTTCAGCAACTTACTCGTGAAACAAAAACTGAGCTGTGCTTTATGAAATCTGGAAGTCTGTGCTAATGAAGATCTCACGGAAAGCAACTTGTAGGCATATGGATTCCATTTGTAACTAGTGGTGAGAATATACAGGTCAGCCTACACTTTGGTGTCTGTCTATCCATCTGTTTTCACATTACTTGCAAATTATAGAATCCTCCAGACCCAAATGATCATAAATCTCTACTAGGAGCATGTACACTTTTCCCATCTGTCATAAAACAATGAATTAAATTCATGCCTGTCAAAATACGCTGCTGCAAATCCCCCTTATTCTGCCGCAGGAGGAATACAAAGCTCCATCTCATCGTCGTAATTTATGACCTCCTTGGGAGATTTGGGTGATTAGGGGTTGGCCCACCAACACACAGAAAAACAGTAGGAACTCCAATAACTCCAAATGGAAATCTTGGGTCAAATTTATCAAACAAATCAGAGAGAAATCTATTTCTGTTTGGAGAAGGAGGAGATATATTACATGTTTAGTATAGGAATACAGCTTTGGAACATTTGGCTATTCGGTATTTGTGAGTTTTGGAATTTCTAGCTTAAATAGTATCACCAAAGGACGTGATGTATTAGACATGAGCCCATTTTTAGCCAAATAAAATATACAACTGCAAGCAAAGAGGTTTTTCAGCGTTAACAACAACATATTTGTGCAAGTGATGTAACTGAATAATTTCTAGGTAGGATTGAAAAAAAAAAGCAGAGTGTTCAGTACTGGAAAAATACACTAGGACAAAAATAAAGCGCGCTAGACATGGACAACAAAAACAGAACAAAAAAAAAAAAGCTAGAGGCGATTAGGAACAGTTATTCCAGTCACATTTATACTGCTGCTTCCAATTTTGTATTTATACAGCTTCTTTTTACATCAAAATAAGAAAAAACCCACCAGTAACAAGAAAAACCAATATTCATACTGTTTTGTACCAGAAATATCGGTTGCTGCCAGCATTGTCCTGAAAATAAATATGGAGTGGGGAGGGGAGGTGGAAACAAAAGTGTGCAGGCTGCAAAATCATAAGGGCGAATTGCCATTTGCCCCAAGGTAGCAAGCCAGACCGTATTGGAAGGGCTGGTCTTCACAATGGCCTGAAGGCATTCACTCCATTTAAAACGCAACCCCACACTGGATTAAACGGTGGATTTGGTTATGGGAAGCCAAGTGATAAGATCCCAGGATATCTGGTGTATTACAAGTCTCTTTCATACCAGACAGGATATTATTATGCACTTTTTAATAACTGGATGTTGCTGCAAGGGTAAAATGCACTGACCTCTGGAGGAACAGAGTACAGCAGAATGGCCATTGTTCCGCTACAGAGGAATCAGGAAAGTGGCCCAGGAGGGCTCTGTAGCTGCTGTATACTGTGCCGCCACGTTCCATGGAGTAGGGCTCCTTTTGTGGGTGCAGGTGGATCGAGGTATAATCAGCCCGTACAATCATGCTTGGATCCACAGGGCAGGTGGGGTTACAGTCAGCATAGCTCAGGTTTTTTCAGTAATAGCCTCTCTTTAACTACTCTGGAGTCCTGTTCATCCCTCCCCACACCTCGCTTTGCACTGGATCCTCATGCAAAGCTGCTTCACATCAACTGAATTCAAATTCTTCTTTCCAGAAGAAATAAAAGGACTAAGAGCAACCCTTGCTCACGTGAGTAGTTCAAACCCTTGGGAATAGTGCCTGGACTATTTCTGTGAGTAAAGATCTGCACATCAAGCCCTGTGTTCTGACCAGATGATCCACAGACAATGTCAGTGCAATATGCGGAGACACCATACACGAGCCTATATCTCAAACATCATGCAAGTTACCTCTCCGCTATTCTTTACAGTCTGCCATCTCAAGAAAGAGACAGCCGATGCAGAAGGGGTTCTGAGAGGTGCAACAACAATGATTAGCTGGATGGAAAGATGGCCACAGGAGAAGAGATTGCAAACCCTGAGAAAGTTTAGTTTAGAGAGGAGATGAATAATAATTCCTTGTCCTCTTACATAGCAGTTTTCATTTTACGGATGGGTAAACTGAGGCACGAGGGGGGACAGTGATTTGTCCAAGGGCACCCTACAGGCCACTAACACAGCTAGAAATAGAACTTAGGTTCCTGAGTCAGAATCCAGTGCTCTATCCAATAGGCCATACTGCTTCTCTGCAGAGGCACACAAAATAATGCATTACATACGCACTACGGTCACCTTCTCAGGAAACAAGGACAAGGGGAAATTGAATCAAATTGAAAGGCAGCAAATTTAAACCTGTGAAAAAGAAATACTTTTCTATACAATTCACATGTAGCCCACACAAATCATTGCCACAGGATAACAAAGAGCAAGAGCCTTGCAGGATTTTAGAAAGGATTTGATACTTGTGTGGATGAGACCATCCACATTAGTGCAAATAAAACTTTTTATGGAAGAAATTTATATAAAATATATTAATTTTCATGTTACATAAGCCAACCAGTGATTGAGGGGGACATAGGAAGCAATTTCCCGTATGGGCAAATTTTTCTAAAAGCGTCCACTCCAGATTTCTTGAATGTTTCTAATTACTGCCTACTCTGATGCATCTGACGAAGTGGGTATTCACCCACGAAAGCTCATGCTCCAAAACGTCTGTTAGTCTATAAGGTGCCACAGGATTCTCCGCTGCCCACTCTTGGAGACCGGATGTCAAGTTGTGATCTAGGATGGCAGTTCCTATAATCCTCCACCACTAGCGTAAGCAATGGTCTCTTTTGGCTTTAAAAACCTACAGCTCTAGTGTTGTTTACTGCCTTTCTTTTCAGATCTAGTGAATGAAGGAGATTTTACATGCTATAGTACTGCGTTCATATCGGGCCAAGTTCTGCTCTCTGTGGACCTGATCCAAAGTTCTTTGAAGTCAAGCCCATTGACCAGAATGGGCTTTGGCTTGGCTCCGCTATATGCGTACAACCCCAGTTACCACATTAATTAATTTCATTGGAATGCCACAGCAATAACTGAGGGCAAGGTTTTGTCTGACATCTGTCTAGATCAAAGGCATGAAAAGTAACGCCCAAGGATTGAAAAAAAGTTATCCTAATTTCACTCCTTTAAATTCTATAGAAGAAGTAGCTTACATAATTTAACAACACTGGTATATTGGTTCACACTCAATAAAATAAGCTACTGTTATTTACACTGGGGCTTGGATTTTTTTTAATAGGAAAAATAATAATTCTTTACATGAAGCATCCATTACCTGTGCAAACTGTGCACAGAAAATGCACTGCAACCTGTTTAGCTTCTGTGAAGATTTATTAAAACAAGAACATATGTTTGGAAGGGAGAAGACTATGTTTTTGCCATCTGCAAGACTTTTCCGTCCTGTCCAACTGCAGGGTTATATAAGCTACTGTTCTTGCACCACAGTAAAAGTTACAACATACAGGCCTGCCACAGCTGTGCGAGTTAGTTAAAAAAAAAAACCAAACACACCTTAAGGGAAGCTATACATATAAATTCATTCTGAATAGGTAGGTGGAAAGACAGCTAAGGTTTACAAAGAGTGCTGAGCACCCAGCTGTGCCCACTTTATTAAGGAGGCACAGCACTTTTGAAAATCAGGCAACTTCAATGCCCAAGTATTTGAGCTGGGCATGAAATGCTTCTTGTCCCATGAAAAATTTTGAGATTTAAAAAAAAATGCTTTTGTCCCAAATTGGAAGGAAAAAGTTGAAATCTCAGGTTTTCATCTACCGAAAATCAAAAAAAAAAAGTTCAGTTGAGATCAAAATGTTTCATTGAGATCATTTCATATCATCTTTTTTTAATTTTTAAATTATTTTACTATAATTAATATCAGTTTAAAAACAAAAAGTGGTTTTGGACAAGAAAACTGAAACTTTAAAAATAAAAAATAACCTTGAAACATCATTTTGAAGCTTGTGGTTCCAAAAATTTTTGAGGATGAGAAATTCCCTGAAACTGCAAAAAAAGGATCAGATTCAAATTACCGTTTTCTCGGGAAAACAATGTTCCATCAAAAAATTCCCAACCAGCTCTCATGAGTACAACTTTCAGAGTCCAACTTCAAATATCCATCCCATTACACAGCCAATATTACCAGTCAAACCAGCTACCAAACCAACTGGTCCTAGGATTGTCAGCAGTGAAGACCGAACACAGGTCTTGAATGTTTTAGAGTATAAGCCTCCATCAATGGCTTTATGTGCACTAGCTACCCCCGAGGGTGACCGAGTGCCCCGTTGAGCGAATATAGGTTCCATGGAGAACAGCTATTATTTCTGTTATGTTTTCCTGTTGTCTATAGGCCCCTCCACCAAGCCACACCCAATCCTGCCTAAAATTAGTCACGTTTACACACTGGGAAAATAAGTAGTTATTTTAAAAGAAATCCTAGTAATCTTTATAATGTTAGAGGAATGTATACCACATTCCCCTGTCTGATTGCCCCTCTCAATCCTATCTTTTCTGCAGCCATGTACCCTCCTCATTGCCTCTTCTTGTATCTTAAAGGCTATCCAGTAACTGCAGTGTGGTTGCAATCCATCTGAGAGTGGGTTTCAATTATTTTATTCCAACTTAAATATATCGCTGTCCCACCATCACATCTGCATCAACTGAATGGTCTTAGGGGAATAAAGCCACATGTATCCACTGGAAATAGCACTGGGGAAGGCGAGTGGCGTGTGCAAAGTAAAAGCTTCTCTGTGAGATGGCCTCACCCCCAAGGTGGGGCTGCACTAGTGGGCACAGGCCCTGATGTTTAGTTCTGCTGGTTGGTGCCTCACACTGGCTCCACCCCCTCCTGCCTCCCACCTGTTGCTGCTCGCTCCTTTCTGCCCCCTCCTGCCTTAAGGGTTGTGAGTGGAGGGGACAGAGAGGAGCAAGGGGCAGGGCAGCCCTGCTCAACAGCTGATTGGCAGCCAGCCCCAGGCCACCAGAGCAGCCAATGGGTGCTAAGCATCCCCTATTTTTTCCTCCATGAGTGCTTGTGCCCCTGAGCACCCTTAGAGTCAGTGCCTATACGTGGGCAATGCAGCGAAGTTGTCCCTAGCCTGGCAGCAATTCAGATTCTTGGGATACAGCCTATGCGAGGGAGAACTGTGTGAAACAGGACGAGTTAGATTCCTCTCAGCCACCGATATAATAAAGAGTCTTTTGTCCGAAACAACAAGGGTATCCTGCAGGTTACCAACCATCATTTGTGCCGTCCTAGCTTCAGCCAGATATCCCAGGACCTCAGGAGCTGGCTGGACTTTTGCAAATGTCCAGGTTGGATTAAATTAATTTTGAACAAATTTAAAATAAAATTGGGACAAAGCATCAGGCATTTTTACAATGCTTCTGCCTGTTTTCTGATCAGCCCTAGAACTGATTGAAATGTGGGAAGATGGAGATTTTGATTTACAAAAACTACAGTGCACTCCTCTTTCCATGTGTCTTATGCAACTTTGTCAGGAATATCTCACGTTCTCCACACCAGCACTTATAAAGAGGATTCTTTGGTCACTTAAATATGAAACACAGAAACAAAATGACTGGCCATCATCCCTTACAAAGGCAGATCTTGGTGAGGAGACAAATAAAGGAAAAGTGGTTTGTTAACAGTTACTAACCAGCCTAAGCCAGATCCTGAACTGGTGCAAATCAGCATAGATCCACTGAAGTCAATGTCAGTGAAGTTACCCTGAGTTACAGCCGGGCAGGATGTGGCTCTCTAGAGAAAGTGAGGAAAGGAATTTTTGACTGACTAAGAAAAAAAATTGCATTTCCATTTGGTGAAAAAATTCAAGTTTTGAAAAATTTAATCCCAACCCAAGACAAAATTTCAATTTTTTTTGGAGAAAAAAAAAAACACACCACCAAAATTCTGAAAAACCAAAGCATTTGTTTTGGGTCAAAATATTTCATTTCAAGAAATCTTTCCCTTTTTGATTTTAATCCTGAAGGATTTTACTACAAAATAAATTTCTAAATGAAGATTCAAAACTTTTCATTCTGGAAAAAAAAAAAAAAGTCAAAACTCCTGTTTTTACATTTTCAAAAACAGTTTCCTTCCACTCTTTTGGAGTAGTGGTTAGGGCAGCTGCGTGAAGGTGCAGAAGACCCAGGTTTGAATCTCCACTCAAGCAGAGACTTGATATCAGCTCTTCTACAACCCGGGCAAGCATCCTAACCACCCTGCTATAGGTGATTCTGGGGTGATGGGCTCTCACAGTCTCTCCTGTTGGGGTGGTTCTTTAGGCCTGCGCAAGAGTGTGAGTTATAACCTAGTGATTAAGCAACCTGGGAGAAAGGATGTGGATTCAAATCCCTCCTCTGAATCCAGCAGAGCAGGCTGATGAAGGGGGAGGAAGAAGTTTTGGTTCATAAGGAGCAGAGTGTAATTGGTTCTCAGGGAGAAGCTGACGTTGAGTTATTTATTGCACACTTCACCATATGATCTGAGCTCTGTCTAGTCGGGCATTAAGTAACGTGACTAACATCTTCCTCGTGTTTGTTCTCTCATCCTTTCCCCAGGAGAAGCACGTGCAGTGGAGTGTCTTGTTTTGGTAGGCCTTTAGGGGAGGAGTTAGTTTTGTTTCTTTTTTTAAAAAGATATACATGTTGCTATGTAATGAAGGCAAGGTCAAAGAAATGCACCTTGCAATTGGAGAGAAAAGGGTGGTAAGGGTTATGAGGGTTATTGCCAGGAGAGGTCAACTTTGTTCAGTCAGGGCAGAGAGCTTAAGAAACTGCCTCTATCCACCAACCCAAATAAGTAGATTATATTTCTCCAACAACAATTGAAGCAAGATGCATCAATACATTCTGGGCTGCTCCAGCCTCCATTTCATAGGCAGATTCTGCTCATCGTGAAGAGTGCCTTGCTCCATGAATAAATCCCACTGAAATCACCAGGCTCAACTCCTGGAGTAAGGTGCTACTCAGCATAAACATCAGAATCTGGCCCTCAGTTATTTTTCAAGGTACCTTTTATATTTATCCTGCTTACATTTAGACACAAGGGGAAAAAAAAGCCACTTGTAACCAAAACGTAAGACACTTAAAGTTTTCTGCTTCAGTCATGCAACTCAGGCGTACAAACGAGCTCCAGGTTTTATATTCAGTTCATTCTTCATCCTCTCTTTCTTGGCTTGCTTATGCGAGCTTAGCTTCCATCAAAACGATGTCTTAATTAAATCTGAAAAATGGACATTTGACTTTACTTTATGTGATGATTTCATCCTGCCATGGATATAAATTTAAGTTATACAGAACAGACATGCCCATTATACACAGCCCACTCCTGAATTTTTTTTTAAATATATATTATTTTTTCAGATCTTCAAAGTGTTTGTTTTCATCATGTTTTTAAAAATCTTTCAGTTTGAATTGAAGTGATAAGCCACACACGAGTTCCATCCCTCTGTCTTTAACTATACTGTGCTCTTGGAATTTACTTTAAAGAAGAAAAACACCCCAACTTATTGGCTGTAAGTGGGAAAACCCTTGAAAATGTTAAGCTACTGCAGAGTGTCACTGCCTGTGAACACTGTAACATTTCATGCCATGGAGCATATTTCACTAGTGCTTCAGAGACATGTCTAAATAGTTAGGGGCCAATCCAAAGTCACTGGAAAGACTCCCACTGAGTTAATCTGGCCCTAAGTTCTTACCTGGGTACTTACAAACATGAATGGGTTATTCTTCCCAGAGTGATAAGGAAACATAATTGCTGTTTTACAGATGGGGAATTGAAGTGCAAGGTCCCTAATACAAAGCCTAGGAAGAGACTCAATGACTTCTATGGGCTTTGGATCAAACCCAGAAAGATTGAGACCCAGATCTTTAGAGGGATGCAAGTGCCTAACTCCTTTTGACCTAGTCACCTAAATCTCTGAGGATCTGGACCCGAGCAGCTTGCCCAAGATCACACAGCAAGTCAGTGGCAAAGCTAGTTGGTGGCTCCGGATCTCCTGAGTCCCAGTTCAGTACCTTACTCATGAAATCATCATTCAGTGTCATGGATTTTTTGTACATCATGGTATGCGTGTGTTTTTAAAAATGCTGCATCGTGACTGATGTCTACATAGTACACACATACACACACAAGAGTAAATCCAACTAAAAAGTCCTCCCCCTGCACACACACAACTGTAGCTTGCTGCATATTTTGGATCTTTAGGTTTCTAGCAAATCCGTCTGCTGCGCCTCTCCAAGATCCCTTCTCCAAATAGGGAACAGATGCCATTAAAATGTGGAAAATTAAGAAAATGCAGAACACATCATTAAATCAAATTCTCAAGAAGCTGTGGCAATCTTTCCTTCCACTCTCATAAGGTCCACTCTAAATGAATCATTTATTTTAATTGTTTTCGTTTATACTCCCAGCGTGCACAAGCGGAACCTCACGTGCAATGCAGGTGTAAGAGGAATAATTGGGTGGTACAAAAAAAAAAGAATGTTTGGCACCTAATGTGGAACAGTTGCATGTTCTATTTCATTGCCCTGACAAAACACTCTTTCCTTTTATTTTGGAGAAAAGCAACTGATTTCTCCTTTGCAGTCGCGTCTGGACTCACATTCTGTTTACTCACTGAGCTCTGACAGGTTTTACGGCCGCTTTGGGAACTGGCTGGCTCTCCTGGTAACCACGTGGTTGTAATTCTTTGTAGTCACAGGCTTATAATATTTGCTGGCCTTTGATGCTAGGCAGGCGAAGAAACTGTTGACATATTTATTTTCGGCATAGCATTTCCAATTACAGAGGTGGAAGAACTATGAATTTTATTCTGCGCCCAGCCCCCTTTAGCCGACATTTCATGGTTGCTGTAGCAGGCAAGTACTTAAATTCTGCCTCTCCGAAGAGGGACGCCTGCGCCATTCTTTTTTTTGTCTTTTCTGAACCAACGAGAATCTCGCTGGAGTCTTTTAAAGGCAGTGGAATCTATAGGCTTGCCAGTTAAACTACGTGATAGCTCACACGCGGATGGAAAGAGTGAAAACCAGAGCAGTATGCATATTGCGTTCCAACCTTGTGAAGCGTGTGCTGATTTGTTGAGGTAGAGGGCTTTTAACAGGTTCTGTTTAATTTGCGGGTTTCCCCCCCACTCGGCCGATATACTGCACTGCTCTGACTTCCTGACATCGAAGGAACATTTAATGCACATAGTGCCACTAAGCCGATTTGTTCAGTGTGAACAGACCCAGAATTTTATGTAGGTTTACGCCAGCTAGTCTCTCTAGCCACGAAAATACATTTCAATCCTGACAACATTCTGCGCTGCCTGGGGCTGTGTCCCTGACGACGTTATCACAGCAACCTATACTCGCGATCCTCAGTGGTAGATCGCTTAGCTTGAACTACTGTAGCCAAGCTATGAAGCTCTGACAGCATAGTGGCGCAGCACGTGAGGGTTTTGCCAGGTACTATGTCAGCTGGGGGTGTCTTCCCCACCACTTAGCCAAATAGCCATGCTGCATAACTTTTTCAGACCAGGCTAGGACTGTTACTATATTTCGACGTGATGGCCTTATGCAATTCATGCAGCATGGGGAATGGCACATCTCAGTTCCCTTTCCCCCAGTTCAAAAGAAAACACCAGGACCCTATTCAAGCACTAATGGACAGTCTATCCATGGGTTCTTAACCTGGGGGGGGGGTCACACACAGGTTTCATCTGCAAATTTGACCATCAGCTCAGGATTGAACAAGCGGTGAATGGCTTGCCAACTACAGAACGTTTCTCCTCTCTTGGTTTTCACACCTCAGCGCTTAGACGGTCTATCCTCCCTGATTGAACTAACCTCATTATCTCTAGCTTGCTTACTAGCATATATATATACCTGCCCCTGGAAATTTCCACTACATGCATCTGACGAAGTGGGTATTCACCCACAAAAGCTCATGCTCCAAAACTTCTGTTAGTCTATAAGGTGCCACAGGATTCTCTGCTGCTTTTACAGATTTCAGGGCATCCCGACCACTCTCACTTTATGAACAGAGAGGAGGAGAGCTACTGAAACTCATGGGAGGAGGATCGTAGAGATCTCGATGTCGGAAGAGGGGGCCATGGTGGGGAAAAGTTGAGCACAGCGGAGGTAACTGAGAGCAACAGAGGGTGCTCTCAGTTGGTCAGAAGTATTTTCAGCAGTATTGATTCAAGAGAAAGTTGGTCAGAAGTATTTTCTGGTAAAATTTTGAATTTTTTCCCCTCAAATTTATGGAGATGTCTCTTTTTTCATTAAAAGCCAAAACACTATTTTTTAATTTTAGCTTTGGGGATTTTTGATCCCCATCTCTATCTTTTCTCCATCCTGCCCCCATCTTACCACTGGAAGAGACGGAAATAAAGGGAGAATGAAGGAGGGAAAATGGAAACAAATTGGTGGAAGTAAAATTTTTCCCTTTAATTTTCATTTAGTTAATAAAAAAATATTTTCATCAAAACTGTTGTCATGCTCTATATAATATGCTCAAAGAGACAGTTCACTGCAACACTCTGTTACCCCTCTGGAGTGTTTAGATGGACTATGTACACACTTGTATCCTTCCTGAGTAGGGCTAGTGAACATTTGTCAAACTTTTTTTAAAACTAAAGTGGAAAAGCTGATTTATGATTAAATGAAAAGCTTTGCTGAAAATACGTGCTTTCCTCAAAAGTTTGATTTAAAAAACCCAGAACCCTGAAAACCTCAAAATTTCAGTTTTCATCCAAAAACGTTTTTTGGTTTTCTGCTAAAAGTTTTCCATTTGACAAAAAGTAAAGAAGATGAACAAAAGAAGTTTCCACAGGAAAAAAAAACAACACACACTTTCCACCAAATAAGTCTACTCTTAAGCAATTGTTTTACTGACAATCTGGAAAACATCAGTAGTTTAAAAGCTATGCCCTAACACAAGAAATAGGTGTGTCACTGACAAGACCATCTGCCTGAAAAAGGAAGACAGGAAAGTTAAACTCAAAAATTATGGATTCAAAAGCAGAGACATTGTTACTAAGTCCAAATACTGAGGGTATTTTAACATCCAGAAAGATTAAAATTTGATCAGAGAAACAGTTTATTGTATTTAAGTTTGTAATATCTCCACACAAATGGACATTCATTTAGTAAAGTCAAATTTCTGTGAGTTATGGTTCAACTTCTCCTAGTGATGGTTTCCAAAGAAGTTTTGCAAAATTAACACACATAATTCCATGGTTTTTGTTCTTACATTAACAGATGCTATGCAAAATAAACTTGCTTTCTAAAAAGATTTCATATTCTGCTGGGAATCTATCTCCCTTTAAATAATCTAACTTTTCCTGTTCCAGCAGGCACATCTAGCATTACTTACGGTTTTGCAATGTTTTCTTCTGCACATATATAGAAGCCTATGTGGATGGCACTGATGCTGCTCTTAGACCTCGGTGATTTAAGGGACAGTCTTTCCATTCACTTCAGTGGGAGGTAGATAGGACTCTGATTCAGCAAAGTATATTTGAACATGGTCTGCTTTAAGGATGCCTAAATCTATCCTGATTCAGTAAAGCAGTTAAGCATGCACTTACCTTTGAAGTTAAGCAGATGCCTAAGTGCTTTGCTGAATTGGGGCCACAGGGCTCAATCGCTCTCCTATTATAAGCTCCCATTGGCTTCAAGAGGAATTAAAGCTGGCCTATAACCTTTACAGAAAGATTGACTCACCCCTGGCATGGTCCCTCATGGATCGGCTTGGCATGGCTGTTCCTTCTTCTCTAGTGCTCTCTGGCCATGGTCACTTTGGTCCAGTGCTGATGTGCCTCCGCCCATGACTCAAGTCATGTTTTAGTTTCACCCCCTTCAGGGTAACAATAAGTCCAACGCAAAACGCATGGTCCATACAGCTGCTCCACATCCCCAACAGCCTTACACGCTTCTCTCTGGGTTTTAAATCAGCCTGATCCCCTTGTGTTGAGGGAAGGGGATCCTCACATTACCTTGCCAGAGGCTGGCAAGAGAACCCTGGCCTACCCTCCACACTGCAACTAATATCTGTTCCTACAGATATCTTTCTGCTCCCTCCCTGAACTCCTTCCTGGGCAATTTGTAAGCACCTCCCTGAGCCTCTCCTTAGAGGGGCTGTCTGCCCTTGCAACAGGGTCAGCTCCAGGAGCCTTCTCCAATCCTGTGCCTTCCAGGTATCCTCCCCCAAGGCTTCTTCCTTGGCCTTCAGGCGCCTTCCTGTTTCCCATAGGCCTCTCCACTCTGCGCTACCCAAAGAGTGACCACAAGGTTATTCCCCTCTACAGTCCTTTTGCTCCAGGCTTCCTCATTATTCCTCCCTCAGCTGGCTTCATGTATAACTAGGCCTGGCCCACCCTCTAGGTGCAACCAGGTATGTTAATTGGCCTCTCAGGCCGACCTTAACCCTTTCACCATGTAGGCAGGGTAGACACCTCATCACAATTCGAATCTTGCAAACATTTTGATACATACCAACATGGTACACATTTAACTACACTTACTGGACCACTTCCCATGAGCAAAGTTTCACACTTGTAGTGTATTTGGAGGACTGGCTCTCACGCTGGTTCTGTGCCAGGATTTTAACAAATTACTCAAACAAGAGAGGTAAATTTTCAATTAACGTTAATGGTAATTGGATGGCTATCTAAATGTCACTCTGAAAGTGTCCCCACATGGTCTACCTTTGCTATTGGTATTTATATCTTTCTTTATTATTCCTGGCATTAATGACCAGACAAAGTGATTTTTCAGTAACCAGAAAAAAATAATTATCCTCTCTCCCAAGAAAGAGAGGCCTGGGGTATGTTCTCCCACTGATGCATCAGTGTGACAGGGCAGTTACCAGAGGCCCATGTCCCCTCAGCTGATGGATTCTAGTAGATTCAGCATCATTTTCTACACAGCAGCTTTTGCGCGGGTTGGTATCAGTGTTACCATCTGAAAGAGACATGTAGGGCCAGGTCCCCACCTGGTGACAATTGGAGTGGAACCATTCAAGTCAACAGAGCTATGCTGACGTACGCCCCCCAAGGAAGTGGCACGTTGACTTCAATGGTGTAATACTAGGTGACACCAGCTGGAAAGATATTGGTAGTTTGCAATCAGAACAGCTCCCTTTGTGTTTCTAATGAAAACAGAGAGAAAAAGAAGAATCAGTTTACATGAGGTGGGTCCTGATTTTGCTAGTGCTGGTGTACACTTCAATAGCTTTACCCAGTTCAGATGTTCCATCAAACTCAAGCGGGATACTCGTCCAAATACTTACTCACAGACTTAGTGTTTGTAGGATTGGGGCATTTTGAGCTGACCCAAGACCTACTGAAGTCAGTGGAAATCTTTCCATTGATTTCATTGAACACTGGATCAGACCTTTAACCTGGGATTTTCAAGGGAGTGTATGGGAGTAAACTGCCAAATCCCAGTGAACATGAGTGGGAGTTAGGCACTTACCTCTCCTGGCACCCTGGAAAATCTCATTCTTAGTTACTAACTCTTTGGTGACTATACAAATTATTTTCTTTAAAATGTATCAGACTTGAAAGCACTCAGGAAGTATACAGCTATATATATATTGCAACATTTATATTCATGATCATTAAAAGCCCTTTTATCCTGTGTGGCCTACAATTACTAAACAATTTACTCCGTTACTCTTAAATTCTTTTATTTTTGTCAGCCACCTTTTGAGAAGTGGTATTGTGCTCATGTGGTTAGGGCATAACCCTAGCACCCAGAAGATCTATGTTTGATTCTTGGCCTTTCCAAAACTTTGTGTGACCTTTGGGGTGTTAATTGCTTCATTTCTCTATATTTTAATTCCCCATCTGTATGATGAGGAGGCTGATACAGTGTAAAGTGCAAACTCATTGGGGCAGGAATGCTCTTATTAATGTGTGTGTAGCCCAGTGGGGACCCAGTCTCAGCTGGAGTCTTTAAGTGCTACCGTAATATAAATAGTAAATTAATTCTATGGATTGTATTTATTTGTGCAGACAGTGGTGAAATACATGTACTGGCAGCAGCCACAAATAGTCATCTGCCTTCCTTTAATTTCAGCAAGTCAGCGTACTTTCTGAATACCATAATAGGAGGAATTGATCAGCTATATCCCTGCAAGGAGTCTTGCATGACTTTTCTAACCCATTTCAATAGGCAATGGAAAAAAAGGCGAAACTAAGTGCATAATGTTGTTCTGAACTGTTTACTTTAAAACTGAGTTATAATTGTGACAGGCTGGATCACAGAAACTGCTTTGGGACTGCCACCTGATGTGCTGAGACTACCTCTGAGCCTGTTTTCCCTGCCAGCTTGGGACTTCTGTGCCCTGCCTAGTTTGAGCCAGACATGCTAGCCTGCTACAAACACAGCCCCAGGTCTGAACTACGTCCCACAAAAGCCGCAGGCTTAACTGAAAACAGCTTAAGAAGTGCTCTTGTCTCCAGCACTCAGATACCCAACTCCCAATGGGGTCCAAACCCCAAATAAATCCATTTACCCTATATAAAGTTTATATAGGGTAAACTCATAAATTGTTCACCCTCTATAACACTGATTGAGAGATACGCACACCTGTTTGCCACCTCCAGGTATTAATACATACTCTGGGTTAATTAATAATTAAAAAGTGATTTTATTAAATACAAAAAGTAGGATTTAAGTCGTTTCCCAGGGTATAATGGCACAGGAACAAGTGAATTACCAAGAACATAAAGTAAAAAACCAACAAGGTCTAGAGCCTATACAGTAAGAAAACTGAAACAGATAAATCCACCCTCAGAGATGTTTCAATAAGCTCTTCTTCACAGATAGAACAACCTTTCCGTCTGACAAACCTTTCCCTGTACAGTCCTATGTTCCGGTCAGGGCGCTTTAGCGGGGATTTTCTTCAATGACTGCAGCCCTCTTTAGTTCTGTTCCATTGCCCTTTTATATATCTTCTTGCAAGGCAGGAATTTCTTTGTCCCTCTCTGGGTTCCCACCCCTCCTTCTAAATGGAAAATCACCAGGTTAAAGATGGATTCCAGTTCAGGTGACATGATCACATGTCACTGTATGACTTCATTACCCACTTACCAGCACACAGGTATACAGGAAGACTTACAAGTAAACAGAGCCATCTACAGTCAATTGTCCTAGTTGATGGGAGCCATCAAGATTCCAAACCATCATTAGTGGCCCATACTTTGCATAATTACAACAGGACCTCAGAGTTATATTTCATATTTTTAGTTTCAGATACAAGAGTGATACATTTATACAAATAGGATGACCACACTCAGTAGATTATAAGCTTTGTAATGATACCTTACAAAAGACCTTTTGCATAAAGTATATTCCAGTTAAATTATATTCACACTCATTAGCATATTTTAATAAAATCATATGGAGTGCAACATCACAATAATTATAGGAGATTAAATGATTAAACATTGTCTGGCAAGAGAAAGGGTGAGGAAAGCCCTGCAGGGTCTAACATACTGGGTCTATGTGTGTGAGTTCAGTCTAGTGACTGGTCCATAGATAGGATAAGGAACCTACTGCTGCTGCCAGCTGAGGAAGCTCTCTCTTAGTTCTGCAGTAAACGCATGTGCTTTGGAGGTGAAGGACCAGCCATCTAGCTTTGGCAGAACATCACATGCAGAGTTTCTGAACATTGCCCAATCATTTCATATCGTTCCAGTACTTCCAAGCTCATTCCCACCAGAAAGACTGAGGGCTTAGCCTTCAAACTCTGTGGGAGCCAGAAGCATGGGTCTTGATTCTTTCAGAGAGGCTAAATTGCTGTAGTCTGAAGATTTGAAATATCAGCCAAGCTGGCCACTGTCCTCCAGAATTTCATGCATCCATCTTATGAATTTCCCTGAGCTGAGGAGCCAAAGTTTGGGAGACTTCTGACAGGAACACAGAAGAAGGCTGGGCTGCAGGATGCTACTGGATTATAGGAACTACTGCTGAGCTGTGAAGGCTGGGATGGGGTTCTTCTACTTAGCAACCCTCACTTCCTCACCTTCCCTTAGCCTAGAGCCAGTTGCAGATCTAGCCATGAGGGAGGATGGCCCCAGGCTGCATACAGCTCCTTATTCTTGTTTTGCTTGCCGGCTGGGAGAGGAGAGAACGTGAGCCAGCAGGCAGTGCTGCTGCTGGCTATGGATCTTGGGCTCTAGTGTAATAAGGCAGTGAGAAGATGGTGTGGCTGTTTTAGGAATGCCTGCCTGTAACTTTCCTTGCCATTTAAACCTAATTCGGAGAGGTGCTAATCTGCTAAACACCACAAATCCCATTGACTTCTATGGAGGCAGCACATACTTTAAAGGTGCTCAGCACATTTCAGAATTTGGCTCCTAGTAGGCATGCATCAAGAGACAACTAGCCCTTAAGTTTATCCATGGGACCAGCCCACTAGGCAAGTGCCCAGATACTTGGCAGCCTAGGCTGGCTCAGCAAGTCAGAGTAGTTGCTTTCAGGACAACAATCGTGTCTTCAGGTGATAAGAGAGCGGGTTAGTTCTAAAATGAAAGTTAAATCTTGTCCACTCTGTGGGTCTGTAGCACTGCCTGCAGTGACTCAAGAGCAGGAGTATCAGCCTCCGGGCAGACTGTTAAGAACCAGGGCCCAACCCCCAAATTAGTGGGGAGTTCCATACTTAGATGTCACCAATTATCAAGCATAAACTCCAGCACTATGACAGCCTTAACATGCAGTCACAGACAGCCCCCTTGGATATTCCGATCTAGCCCACCGCCCATCTGAGCGAATCTTTGCAATAGATGGTCTCTATTCACGACAACATTCAGGTTACTCCCAGTCCCAAAGGACCAGCCACTTACCTAGGCCAATTGCACCTTAGATCTCACACCAAAGACAATGCTAGTAGCCAGTCCCATAATAAACTATATGAAAAGATTTGTTAAATAGGAAAAGGAAACTAGAGTTATTTATAACATTAAAGAAGGTAAACAGATACACAAATGAGTTACAGTCTTAAGTTTCAAAAACTAATAGAAGCTTCTATAATCAGTAAACTGTACATGTCCTAAACTAACCCAGGCTAATCAGCAGAGGATCTCTCTCTCATGCTGAAATACCCATTTCCTCCCAGCCCCAAGTCCAAGCAGCATAGAGATCCCAAGTTTGTCTGGGGTTTTATTCCCTTCCTGCCATGTCCTCTGAGCTGCAAACTCAGCTAATATGAGTTGTCCACTTACACGACTCATCTTCATGGAGAGGAGGCAGAACAAGCCTTTTGTTCTCTTGTTGGCAGCACATAGGGAAATTCCAGTTGCAAAGTCCCACAATGGTCCATCTGGTATCAATGGATCTTTCCTTTGGGGAAGGATGTAACACCTTCTGTGGAAGATCAGCCCGTCACACTAAGTAATGGATCTCCTTTGTGGTGGTTTACACCATCACATAGCCTCACAATACAACTGCTCAACTATTACCTTACAATGTGGGATACAGATGTTATAAGGGAGAATAATGCAAGCAGCAATGCGCAAGCACTGAATAAAGTTAACACTAAACACATTATTTAATGCTTATTTTAACAATACTAACACACAGGTGAGCCAGACTGATTTCAGCTGTGTGTTTGTTAGTGTTTGACCGAGACTGGGTGTGGGTGTGTGTGTGAGAAGGAGGAGACGAATGACACCTTGGCAGGAGTTGGCACCTTGTCAGCCACCATCACAATCTGTATTCAAAGTTAAACTGGTTTTTGTTAAGCTAGTTTAAGATTCAATTTACACCAGTGCAAACTCCTATGTGGACATTTTAAAATCAGCTTAAACTTGGCTTACATCGATTTAGTTTTCATTGATTTGTTGTATCAGAGTGGTTGCTGTGTTAGTCTGTATCCACAAAAACAACGAGGAGTCCGGTAGCACCTTAAAGACTAACAGATTTATTTGGGCATAAGCTTTCATAGGTAAAAACCCCACTTCTTCAGCTGTAACCTGCAGAAGATGCATCTGAAGAAGTGAAGGTTTTTACTCACAAAAGCTTATGCCCAAACAAATCTGTTAGGTGCCACCAGACTCCTCATTGTTTTTATTGATTTGTTGGTGGCTTCAGCTAAACAGATATAAGTAAGGTGAAAATTGAATTAAGAGCATCCCACACAGGGTTTTGGACTGATTTAACTAAATCAGTTTAAAATCAACTGGTGAAGAGAGATGAGGCCTAAATCTGCAATGGAGTTACTCCTGATTTACACCAGTGAGAGATCAGAATCAAGATCTATCCCTATTCAGCAAAACACATAAGCACATGATGAACATTATGCTCATGTTTATTTCTCATTGACCATTCTGATTTTAAAGTCACTCAGTAATCATTTTGTACTGTGGTTTAAAAAAAAAAATTGACCAGCTATAGTCAGAGTATTTTATTGAAAAATAGCTTTGTTGAGAAAAAAACAAAAAACAAAACAAAAACCCAAACAAACAAACAAAAAAATGGAAAGCAAAGACAGTTTTTTTGTTTAAAATTTCTGGGTTTTGGTATTAGAAAACTGAAAATATTTACCAAAACCTGAGGCTACCAAAAATTGTTTTTGAATAACAAAGGTTTTTCATTAAACTAAAATATGTTTGTGAAGCATTTAGAAGATAATTGCCTCAAATTTCCCATTAGAAAAGTGACATTTTTCAATCAGCTCTAGCAACAATAGACAGGGCGGCAGAGCAATTGAGAGCCTCAATATTCAAGAATCTGAAATCAAGTGATCAATAATATTTTCAAAAACACCCACAATATTTAGGAGCACAAGCTCTTCTGAAAGTCAATGGGGTTTAGGAGCCAAAATCCATTAGGTACTTTTGAAAAATCCCCCCTTAATCCCTTTTTATAGATTATAACAAAAATGTTTAGATCAGCATTTACTATACCCATAATTGAAATAAAAATATTTGCAGAGTATTTTTTTTCCCTTGTGAAATCTCTCTAAAAGTTAGCAGATGGTATTATAGTACCTTACACTTAAAGGAAAAGAGTTTAACAGGAAAAGCTCAAGCCAAATCTCAAACTCTCATGAAACACGTTATGTGTTTCCTCTGAAATGTGAGATCTTTACAGAAACGAGGCTTTGTCATGTCCCATGTGACATGGCCTTGTCCAGAACGGTGCATACACCAGAGTCTTTCCCGCTTCATTAAAAGGGCTGTACCTTTTTACAAGTTCTGGCCTGCCACTCAAAGTGCTATAGATGCCAATATACATAAGTATGGCCCTACCAAATTCATGATCCAGTTTTGTAAATTTCATGGTCATAGCATTTTAAAAATCTTGGATTTCATGGTTTCAGATCTTTAAATCGTAAATTTTATGGTGCTGTAAGAAAGCATGGATATGTATTTTAAAACAACAAAATATAAATATGTGAAGCCCTTAAGTCAGCATTTTTCAATTTGGGGTTCCTGACCCAAGACGGGGTAGCAAGGCTGCTGTAGGAGGGGTCGCAGTATTGCCACCTGTAGGGGACTGTGAAAGACTGTGTCATGGCCTAGCTAGGGTATTTTCACTTTCTCGGAGGCCTTGTGAAAAGCCCCTGCTTGCTAAGTGGCCGGTCATTGTAGGACACAGCATGCCAGTTATAACTTGCTTTTAACTGGTTGAAACCAGTTTGTATGGCCTTAGG
>NC_133771.1:213595557-213683471 GCF_003597395.2 Chelonoidis abingdonii | reverse complement strand
CTTGAGAATGGCAGAGATGCTTAATGATTTCTTTGTTTCGGTCTTCACTGAGAAGTCTGAAGGAAGTTCTAACATAGTGAATGTTTTATGGAAGGGGTAGGTTTAGAGATAAATAAAAAAAGAGCAAGTTAAAATCACTTAGAAAGTTAGATGCCTGCAAGTCACCAGGCCTGATGAAATGCATCCTAGAATACTCAAGAGTTAATAGAGGAGGTATCTGAGCCTCTAGCTATTATCTTTGGAAAGTCATGGGAGACAGAGAGAGATTCCAGAAGACTGGAAAGGGCAAATATAGTGCCCATCTATAAAAAGGGAAAAAAAAACAACAGAAACTACAGACCAGTTAAATTAACTTCTGCACCAGGAAGATAACGGAGCAAAGAATTAAAGAAATCATCTGCAAACACTTGAAAGGTGGTAAAGTGATAGGATAGCCACATGGATTTGTGAAGAACAAATCGTGTCAAACCCAATCTTTCCTGTTACTGTTTCTCCCTCCTCACTGAGCAGTGGGCCTACCCTGTCCTTGGTCTTCCTCTTGCTTCTAATGTATTGATAAAAAGTCTTCTTGTTTCCCTCTATTCCCATAGCTAGTTTGAGCTCATTTTGTGCCTTTGCCTTTCTAATCTTGCCCCTGCATTCCCCTTTAGGTTAATACACTTGTTTTATTAAAGCTTTCATTGATCCCTGTGTTACACTTTTAAAACAGTATTTCGTATTATGACATCATCTAGTTGTTGAGTGCAGACTCGTATACATCATATCAGTAGAGATGGCATTGGGTAGGGTCTTTCAAGATTTATGCTACCAAACACTCATTTTTGGGAATTACAACTATATGACAATTCCCATTGGTTGGGAAAAAAAAAAAAAAAACATTTACGCTCTGAAGAGAAAGGGAGCTTTTTTTGGCAACATTGAAAAATAACTAGATTTGGGCAACCTCTGTTGTAAGAACACCAAAAGATTGTTTTAGGCCCCACTCCTGCAAAACACACAAATAATCCTACTGGATTCAAAGTGACAAATGGCTCTTTTTTTTTTTTTTTTACACTACTGTAAGTGAAAAATGGCTTTTTTAACCAGTACAATTGTGCATGTTATATAAAGACCTTTGGTCTGTTTTAATATCAAGTCACTTTATTTCAAAAATTATTGTATCATTTTTTCATCAGTCCATAACAATTTTGAATAGTCAGGGACAAGAATCGTGCATAATGCTGCCTGAACTTACAGATCACTTTTTTTAAATACACACTTGAATGCATAGAATTGGACCCATAATTGCATGCCTCCATCTGTGTGCATAATGCTGTGATTGTCAGGGCAAGCTGGTTATAAACACATGCAAATGGTCATTTGGAGCCAATCGGAGTCTTTCCATAGACTTCAATGGACTTTGGATCAGGTCCTGAAGTCTCTAAGACACCATTAATAAGTGCAAATATAACAGCCACTATCTCAGCTGAGACAACCCCCGCAGAGCTAAAAACATGAGCTTGAGCTAAAGAGTCATGACTCTCCAACTGTGGTGGGACAGACATATCGTCTGCGGATGCAGCACAGTGGAGACCTGTAACACATGCTCACCTGTAGGATACACAAATACCTGTTTTGTGCATAAAATGCTGTATTCAATTTTGTACATGAAAACTGGCCAAAAAATTGGAAATGGGACTCTTAATGTCACAAACTCAATGAACCTAAACTCTTCTCTTCCCTCTGATTACATGGTAGTTTGGTTTAAGACCCTGATCTAGATTGGTACTGGTTAACTTCAGACCCTATTGGCTTCACACAACATTCTGGGAGCTTACTGCTTCCCTAAGTTATGTGTAAAACTATCTTGTTAGCGTTCATGGTACTGAAAGCAAGATCATATGTACCTGAGCTCTAACAACACCCAAAAGCTACGTGAGACAACTCCTTGTGAGCTGAGAAATCAGTGAATAAATGAAACCACATGCAGATGAGTAACACAGCAGTGCTCAGATCAGAACAGCTGAAATTCATCTTCACAAAAACAAATTGACTTATTTTCAAACCATACATGAATTTCTAAGAACCTCTTGAAAAGTTTTATGACTTCTCTTGACTGGGGTTTTGAATTTGGTGGGTCAAGAAAGGTCATGGTTGAGATCAAGTCTCACTCTGGAAACCTTGAAGTATCTCACCAATTTAGTTTAACTGCATAGTTCTGAAAAGTTTTTCATAAATTAGATGTCTGGGATCAGTTAAGTAGACCTCCGTTACACCTCTGACCA
Source organism: Chelonoidis abingdonii (assembly GCF_003597395.2). NCBI lineage: Eukaryota > Metazoa > Chordata > Testudines > Testudinidae > Chelonoidis > Chelonoidis abingdonii. The sequence continues at coordinate 213,681,207 of NC_133771.1, read as the reverse complement.
TGGAGTCTTGAAGAGGATCATCAGGAATGAACTCTTCATTATACTTGAGTGAAATCACTACTTTCTGGTAGTTCAGTGTATTTCACAAATGGCTTTGCAGACACAAAGGTGCTTTGCTACATATGTGAAAGAAGTGATGGTCCACATTCTCTCTTTGTAAAGGCTAGGATCCTTCTAGCTACAAGAGAACCCGGTTCAGAAAAAGCACGTTTGGCTTCTGACAGCACCTCAGCCAACTCTGCAGAGTGAAAATACTTTTGGGGGTTCCACTGTTTCCTTGAGTGTTGCTATGAAAGTAGCAGACCTTTGCTGGGTGCCTACAAATCATGCAACATACTCCGATGGAAAGATCCAATGGCTTAGTCTGCGTGTAAACAGACATGAACTCCTACTTATTTAACAGCTAAATGTTGCAAACATTCTTCTTGGTCTAATAAAACATCCACTCATCATAGAGTTTAAGGCCAGATGGGACCACTAGATCATCTACTCTGACCTCTTGCATACGACCACCCACTAAACCCAGCCGCTGAAATTAGACCAAAGTATTACCGCTCACAGGAGACTAGACTATTACGTGTCAGAGGCAAAGAATAGGCACGATCAAGATACACCAATGCTCAAGGCCTCTGCACTGACAGGGAACTGATTAAGTGAGATATTCCCAGGTGAGCTCACCAAGCAACCTGTTCCCCATACCACAGAAAAAGGCAAAACAGAACGGGGTCACTGCCAATCTGCCCTGGGGGAAAGTTTCTTCCTAATACCACATATGGCAATCAGTTAGACCCTGAACATGTGAGCAAAGCCCCAGCCAAGCACACAGGAGAGAAAATTCTCAGTACCACCTCAGAGCACCAGTCCACCTGGCTTAGCGTCCAATCTCCAGCTGTGGTCACCTCTAGTGCTGCAAAGGAAGGAGGAAACACCAAAACAAAACAGAATACTTTGAGGGAGGCAATTCTGTCCTGACCCACCGCAGGAAGGGACTGTACTGTCTACCAAATCTGGAATTCTTTTCCTTCCGTTGCAAGACAAATGGTTAGATTTTCAAAAAAGCGCCTAAATGAAATAGCTGGATACTCAAAAGTACTCAGCAACTAGCAGGTTCTTTTGATCCCATTTGCCCATGCCACAAACCCAAAAAGCAAAAAACACAACCCCCTCCCTACCCCAACTATATTGAAACATGTATTCAGCATTGCATTACAATCAACAAGCTTCAGTCGAGGTTTCCAGAAGAGCTCAGCTCCCACTTAGGCAACGAAATTAAGTGGCCAAGGACAACAACTGCATGCAGAGCACTTTTGAACATCTGGCTCTAAGACATGGTGATTGCAGCGCTGCTACTGAGTTTCAGCAGAGCTTTTTCCTTTTCATCGCAACCTCCCCTCTTGCTGGGCGTATGCTCTGAAGCAAAGCAGCCGTACCCAACAGTTGGTTGATGTGAAATCTCGACATGGTCAGTCGTTGTCGCCTGCTGTGTAGCACCACCTGAAAGAAGGCTATTGACACCGTTTCCTGAAAGAGGTAGTAGTCCTCCAATACTATAGCATATGCAGTTTCCCCTCCATGGACATAGGCACCGATGTCTCCCATTTTCTGTGGGTGCTCAACCCCCGCTCTGCCCCTGGCCTCACTCCCACTCCACCCCTTCCTTGAGGCCCCACCCCTTCCCCGAAGTCCCCACCCCAACTCTGCTCCCTTCCTGCCCCTATTCCGACTCCTTCCTCAAATCCTCGCCCTGGTCCCGCCTCTCTCGCCTCCTCCCCTGAGCACACCATGTTCCCACTCCTCCCCCCACACTCCTGAGGCATGCAAAAAACTTTTTGGTGGCAGCCAGGCGGGAAACACTGGGATGTAGCTGGAGGAGCAGGGACACAGCGCACTTGGGGGGCGGGGGGAGGAGGAAACGGGGGGGAGTTTGGCTGCCCGGGGGTGCAGAGCACCCTCTAATTTTTCCCCCCCATGGGTGTTCCATGGGGTGGGGCATGCAGCCAGGCAAGACAGCAGCAAAAGTGGGTATCACTGGCCAGGACACATGGAGGGATACATTGATTAGGCATATCTTCTCAGCAGGACTCCTACTTCAAGATGCTCTCCCTCTGGTGGAAGTCAGGAAGGACAACGATAGTACAAAGACCCCCTTGTCCTCTGCCAATGGTGAATCCCCAGTGCACATTAAATTCTGCAGGGAGAAAGCACTCCAACATGCTACTGCAATTTACAAGTTATGTAAAAGGTTTTACAGTTCTGGTATGACCTGGTCTTACTGATAAATTGCACTTCTAGACTGGCAGGAGTCTCATGTCACACCTCATTTGTGTAGAATTCATGTTACCGCTCATTTCTCCTGTTAAACAAACCTTATTGGGTCAAACCCACTTGCGGTTGCAAGCATGTACCCGAGGACAGAATCTAGCCTTTGCTTTTTGCAATATCCTTGTAAATCAAAGAGCTGAAATAAATGAAAAGCATCAGTACTAAGAGACGGGTCATCTGAGATTTCCCTAGAAGTTTCTGGCTAGAGGGAATTTTTAGAGTCATGATCTAAGTTCCTGAAAACAGCTGATAAGATTAGAAGTAATGACACAGCCTAGTATTCACACGATAGATTTGCTAACTGTTAATATGATAATATTTTCATTTCATCGTGCACCAAAGATAATTACTTTCAGGGTTTAAGAACTGAACGTGTTGATCCAAAATGTAATCTCTATATTTTAGCATTACATTAGAAATATAGATGTCAATGAGCTGTACCAGGCTAAGTTATCCTAAGACGAAAGAGGATGTGCTATTTAAATGAAAGGAGATAAGAAGAAGGAAAGAAACCAGTAAGGGGCTTGTAACTTTTTTTGTCATTAGGTCTGAGAAGCATTTCAGATGCTGAGATCCTCATTTATTTCCTCAAACAATTCTTGTTGTCTAAAAGCTTGTCTACACAGCTGGGTAATGTGCTGTGCATTGTGTGCATCAGTAAGATCTACACAGACTAGTTAATGCACAACACATGACATCCCTATAGAGCATATTACCCTACTGTGTAGACAAGCCATTAGATTTAGAGAAACCAGTCAAGAAAGAAGGACAGAGCTGTAGTCTTCTTAAAAATGTATTCAGTTCAAAAAGCACTGTGTTATTATATCACTATTATCATTGTGGTAATGCTGAGGAACCCCAGTCATGGACGATGACCCCACTGCATCAGGTGCTGTACAAAGAACAAAGATAATCACCATAGTAACCACAGCTCTAATTCTGCAATAAGCCATGCGCGAGCAGACCTCTGCATCCATTCCAAGCCCTACTGATGTCAACAGGTTCTACACAAGCACCTGGTCCACCGCCACGGATGTGATTGCAGGGTCAAGGCATAAGCCTTTTTGGTAAGTCTGTTCTTCTGCAATGACAGGCAGCCAGGTTAGTTATTAGCAAAAGAAATATAAAACATCTTGATTCAAAACCCACACACACTAAAGAGAGGGGGGCACATGACTGTCAGCTCCACCGACTGTGCACTCAAGGAAAGCCACAAAAGAGAGGTCAAAAAACACAGCAGGAAAGCCACAAAAGAGAGGTCAAAAAACACAGCAAGAAAGCAATCAGATAAAGAATATTGATGGTAGAGAAAATCCTTGCCTCTGACTGGTGATGTAAATTGCAGTAGTGTCAACCCAGAGAGAGAGACCAGACATTAAAACGCAATAAAAGTACAATGTAATGAGGGTATGCAGAGTGTCAGCCGGTACCTTTACTCATGCAGTGACCATGAGTTTCAGTGCTAATGCTGGGAGCATCAAAAGATAAAGCAGACACAAGACAAAGCAGGGACACAGCTGCTCTCAAAGATCGTTTTGCTCCTACTGCTAAACACCAAGTTTTTTCTGCCTTGATACGACAAGTTTCAGTTCACCTGTTTCATTGCTGCTGAGGCACAACTTGGTCCTTGCTCTGTTCCTGGAGCATCTCAGCTACGTGCAGCTCAGGACGGCTTGAAAGGTTCCAGCTCAGTCCTCAGTTTGACACTGATGAAATTGTCTGATCCAGCGCCTCTGCTGATGGAAACTGGTGGAGCTCCACATAGGACCAGATTCTCTGCTGCCATCTGAATCCCAGATTGATGCATTTATAAAGGATTAATGCAAAGGCTTCATAGGAAACATACTGTCCAGCATTATTAAAATGACATTTCTGGATGATATTTCAGATGAAAACATTTACTCAGCTGCACTTAATTGCTTTGAATTCATAGTTTCTTAATATTAAATAACTTTCAATTTGTCAGCTCAGTTAAAAACATTTACATTTAGCTTTGCATGTGGCCTTGGTTCCTTTTTCAGCTGTGTTACCTATCTACGGTCAAAATAACGCTTTGCACTGGACCTGTAACTTTCACGTGTACGAACAGGCCATAAACTTCTGACGCACGAGGAGGTCAGAATAGCATCTGAGAAGACAGATGGGACTAGCTTAGGCCACAGGAAACAGTCCACAGTAAGGGGAAGTATGGAGCAGCACCCCAATGAAGGGAGAGTGACTCTGGGAGCCCCAGCTCCTTCCCTACTCCTCCCTGTTTCCAAGGAGACAGTAATTTATAGCTGACTTATACTAGCCCTAAATGGCTACATTCCAGTCCCACCCCTGCACTAGCCAATGAGTGTAGGAGGGAAGCCATGGTGCCCACCCCCTCCTTGCCCATCTGTTCTGGAGGGCACAAGCACCCCACTTACTCCAGTATGACAGAACCTAAGACCCAGATCAATGGGATGGCCCAGTGGTTGAGACATTAGCTTGGAAAACAGGGCTGCATTTTCCTGCTCTGTCACAGAGTTTCTTGTATGATTTTGGACCAGCTCTGTTGCTGCTGTGGTAGGGGAGAGACACCCCCTCCTTCACAGCCCCAGCTCGGGGGCTGCCACGGCAGGGGAGAGAGGGCACATCCAGCGCATTAGAAAGGTAAGACTAGGGATATTAAAATGTGAGTTGTGTGCTTTTATTTGTAGAACAAAAAACATTAATTAGTGTTAAGGTTATTTTTATATAGCACTTTTATCCAAAGCTCTTTACAATGGTTAGCTAATGGTACAAACAACATTTGGAAAGCTCATTAAGGGGTCCGCTGAGACCCTCAGCAATTTTCAAGTGGTCCGTGGGAAAAAGAAATTGAGAACTGTAATGAATACACCCTGCGGCTAGGCTCCAAAAGCAAGATCCCCACTTTGTTTCAGGCATTTACATCTCACCTTACAGCATATGCTCACTGGTATGTCTATGAACAACTCCAAAGTTGAAACGACCATTTCATATCCATTGCTTGTTTTAAGCTAATTCTGCTTTTGCCTCGTAGGATGGCTACCAACCCTTCTGTGGAAGTTTTTTCCTTTATTCTTAGGTCCAGTTCTTCTATTTGTCTGCTTGTCCACTTTTACCTTCTTCCCAGTTAATGACCACCACATTATTTTTACTATTTATTTGTATTGCCATAGCACCTGGGAGCCCTATCATGGACCAAAATCCCATTGGGCTCGGCCCTGTATAAACACAAAACAAAAAGACAATCCTTGCTCCAGGATACAGGCTAGCAGGAGACTGCAATAATGCCAACTCCAAGTGTTCCAAAATCATGATTCAGGTCCCAGAAAATCATGAGAAGGACTCGGGGTGGCGGGGGGGTGAAAATCAAGATTTCCTTAAATATAATTGTCATGTTTTTTTCCCCTTTGTCTTCTTGTCAAAGTAGAGCAAATCTGGCCAAAAAAACCCACAAAATAAAGACTTAAGGACATCTTCATTTTCATTCTTTGGTGACTCATATCAGAAAAGCCTTGTGCACGGGTGACTGAAGGGCTTAACTTTGATAAAAACAACAAATTGGAATCATTCAGTTCCCATTGAAAATGGTCTACGTTTACATGAACCTGAGTATGATTGACATGCGTCTGAGGTGGTGTAAATTGGTATCTCTCTATCGACTACAATGCAGCCATGTTGATTTATATCAGTTGAGAACATGGCCCCATTAAAGTCTAAGAAAAACATCTCCCGTATGCTCAAAAGGAATGACAGTAATTTTGCTTCTTTTCTCAATGTGTTGTGATCAGGTGGCTGTTTTGTTCAAGGGAATATTGACATTTTAATTTCCTTTTCCCTATGATCACATTGATGTGCTTCTCCCTTCTGTGCTAAAATTCTCTTCCTTATTAGTGAATTGTGCATCAAAATGGTCCTTTGATTTTGCCAAAGCCTATTTAACATAAGACAATGCAATTTCCCATGTAGAACTGGAGGGCAAAAGTTGATGGAGTATCTATAAATGGATTAGTAAATGGTGTATTGTCCTGTATGAAAGCACTCCCTTTCCTGGCTTTATTGCTAAAAGCATCCAACCAGGACTAGAAGCCAAGACTCTGCATATAATGGTCAATAATATGCCATGGCCAAGGATTGATTAAATGTTATGTCCTGAATTTACTGTTGAACAAGCTATTACCTTGATTTCTCAACAAAGTTCAAGTCTATAGCAGACTGATATTTTTCCCCTAGAGAGAACACCATGATATCTTTCACTGGACCAACTTCTGTTGGTGAGAGAGACTTGTTTTCGAGCCACACAAAGCTTTTCTTCACTCCCACTAACTTTCCTTGAGCTTCTGTAGTTGTATGAAGTTTTATTGTATTGATGATCTCAATGTCTATTCAAAGCTTCTATGCCTTAGTGTTACTGCTGAAAGGGAAACCAAATAAAACCTCTTTTTTTTGTTTTTTTTTTCCATAAAATGTCAACTCTATTGTATGCGTGTCACCTCTATTACTGTAATGCCAGCTCTGGAACCTTAATATGTTACAAATGAAACAATTTTTTAGCAGATTTGAAAAACCTTGCTTATGACAAATCAACCCATGGTAGCAAGGGGTCTGTCTGCTGGAGAAAGTGTCTGCTTATCCTCTTGTGTTATTTTATTTGACTAGTGACCCAAAATGTCCTAGCACCTCACACAAAGAAAGAAGAAACATCCCTTGCTCCAGAGAACTCTCAGTAGTAGTATTTATCAGTTCTATTATGTTAATGCTTAGAGTCCCCTCTTGAAGCAATCAGGGCCCCACAATGCTAAATGCAGTTCACATCTAGAAGAAGATGGTCCATGCCCCAAAGAGCTTATAATCTAAAGCCTTGAGCCTGCAAATACTTATGAATACCAGTAACTTGAAGCACATGGCTACTCCTACTGAAGCCAAGGAAACTACTGATGTGTTTAAAGTTAATCATGATCTAAGTTTATGAAAAGAGGCAATAGGTGGAAAAAAAGACCAATCAATATGGCAATATAAAGACCAATTAACAAGTGTCAGTCTCAGAAATCTTCTATCTTTAAATCAAAATATACACTAACAACCTCTTTCCCATCTGACTGGGATACCAAGTATGAAAGATGAGTAAATCCATGATTTGTTGGTGGTGTATGTCAGTGCTGGAGAAAGATTTAAGACGACAAAGGGGAATACATTTAAAAACAGAAGGAAAAAATCTTTCAGGATGGGAGTTGCTTAGATATTTGATTTCCCTTGGATTCACAAGCTCTAAACACCACTCAATGTCACTAAAATAATCTTTGCCCTCAAACCTCTCTTCCAAGGGGTTGCCCTTTGATAAAAGCATCTTTCAAAGTACAAATCTAGCAAGGCTTAAGCCAGCTCACAGATAAGACCTTTCTGAATGAACAGAATGAGGATTCCTCGAGAAAATATTTTCCTTACTATCCTTTGCATAGGGAGAATTAATTAACTGCTTCCGAGCTTTTACAGCTTTGCACTTAAAACTGAGTAGTATAAAATGTCATAATTAATTAGAAGTGTAATGCTAGAATGAACACAATAAAGGTCCTATCAATATTCAAGCAACAGAAGCATGTCTACCCCCCAATAGACCTGATTCTGCAGGGTAAAAAAACCCCCAAAATACTCAGATGTCAGGAGGGATTTAGGCCCAGATCCCCAGAGGTATTTAAACCTCTAAATACCATTGAGGTTATGGGACTGAGTGTGTCTAGGCTGCAGAGCGAAGCCCCAAACCATTGTTAGGCAAGATTCACGAAAAAGGGCTCAGAAGCCCAGATAATTTCCCACAGTTTTAAAGCTGAACATTATGGCCAATAGGTCAGCTCCCTAGTGGGTAGAAATTGGCCCAGCTCCACCAAATGGAGAAATGTTAAGTTACATGCACTGGGGATCTGGCCCACTGACTTCAATGCAGCTTCCCTGATTTATTCCTGCTGGGAATATGACCCTCAATTTCCCTCTGAACAGCAGCTTGGCCTCTCTCCAATTTGTGCCCATAAAATACTAAACTGTGTGGGTGCCAATCAGCATTCTTGTTCCTCTAACTCAGTGATTCGCTGTCTATGAAGCGACTGCAAATATTCAGTTATGCATCCATCATTCTAATATAGGGCCAGGGTCTCTGCTGGTGGAAAATGGCATAGCATCATTGAGGTGAATGGACCTATGCCATATTATACCATATGAGGATTTAGCCCATAGCATGCAAGTTGACAGGAGCAAATTGCATGATGGCAACTTGCCACATGGAACTGTGGAAGACAGGAATTTTTAGACCCTGATCCAGCAAAAACCACTTAACTCTGAAAATACAAATTGCCCCACTGAAGTTAGTGCTTAAAGTTTAGCCCATGCTTAAGTTCTTGGTTGGATAAGGGCCTAGAGACAGGGCTGGCTCCAGGCACTAGCCAAGCAAGCTTGTGCTTGGGGCAGCAGATTCTAAGGGGCGGCTTCCTTCCAATCCTAGGCCGCCCTTTTCTTTCCTTTGCTGCTCTGGCCGCCTTGTGGGGGGGGGAGGCAGCGCGGAGGAGGGGAGCACCCTGCTGGGAGCTGGCTGCGCCCTCCATCTGCCCCAGCTGGTGCCAGGTCTGCAGCAAGCCCAGCAGCCCGCGTCCTTCCCTCCCTGCCAACCGGAGCAGCACCAAGCCCTCCCAGCAGGTGGTGCGGCGGGAAGGGCCGAGTGGTGAGCACCCTGGCTGAAGGAAGCCCTGGCCACTCCTCTTCTCTCTCTCCCCTGCTAACTGAGGTGCGCACTCCACTACCCGGGGCACATCTGCAGCGCAGGGAGTCCCACTAGCTGAAAGTTTGCGCCCTGACTCCGGCCACCCTGCAGAGTTCTCCCCACAAAAAAAGCCAGAGCCGGCCCTGCCTAGAGAAGCCCTGTGTTGGCTCCCAGCAGCCTTAGAATCAAGGAAACAAGATGATTTAGAGCAACTTCCCCTTCCCTGCTCTTCTTCTTCAGCTGTGTCAAGAATGTGTTCAGCATAGCTGAGGGCCTGATCTACATCAGGCTCCTAGAGGTAAAAGACTCCATATCTCATTGATCCCTGAACTGTCTGCTCCCATTGCGTCTTTGTTGCAGTTTGTTCTGTTTTCTTCTCCTAGCTCAAGGTAAGAATTCCCCCGCCTCGCCCCCCCCTCCCACCAATGCTGAGATAACTTTGCAGACAGCACTTCCATGGTGATGACCCAGCTGAGAAACCTTGTGACACTTTGTTTCAGATTCATCCCCATATACACACGGGAGCAGAAAGAACTCAGTTCATTAGCATGATGATCAAATCCAGGAGAGAGAAAAAAGCCTTGAATATGGGGAGAAAAAAAAAAATAAATACCAGAGAAGTAAAGGTGCTCAATTTTTTTTGAAGAATGAGACTTATGTTATGAAGTCTTTTAACATTAGCCAGAAGAGGCCTGGACCTCTTAGCCATCTGATGAAACTTCAAAAAAACCCACATATTTTAAACCTACATAAGTGCCACTGGACCGAATAATGGCATTTTTTTTAAAATGACCTTCATGTTTGTTCAAGGCTTTGCATCCCGTGAATTGTTGCATGCTATTGACACATTCTGAATAGCTTCCTCAGTTAAAAAAACCCCAACAAATAAGCTTGTTAGAACTACCCTGTGGCACTCGATAGCACTCCTCATTGCCCTTGGGGCTTTTTTCACTTTTTATGGGTTTCAGTTACATTTTAGGGTGACATTTCTAATAAATATTTGTAGACCTTGCCAAAGGGTGACGCTTTCTGGCCCAGATCTCAAAAAAGATACTTAGGCACCTAACTAGGGTGACCGACCATATGTCCCATTTTGGCCAGGACAGTCCCCTTTTTAAGCTCTGTCCTGGACATCCTGACTCTTTAGACAAAAATAGACATTTATCCTGTTTGCTCTTCCCAACTGATGAGTTGGGAAGAGCAAATGAACAAATGCCCAGTTTACCAAAAAAGAGTCAGAGGAACATTGTGGGGGGAGGGCAGCGATGCGAGGTGCTGTGCACTGAGGTTCGAGGGGTCAGTGCCAGCCCCAGGCAGCATAGAGCTCGGGGGGAGGGTCAGCCCCATCACTGGACAGTGTGGGAAGGCAGTTCTGGTGAGCCCCAGGCCATCTCATTTTTACTTTAGGAAATATGGTCACCCTACACCACAAGGTCCCAAACTGGCTGGGCCACCACTTCCCGCAGCTCCCATTGACCAGGAACGGTGAACTACAGCCACTGGGAGTTGTGAGCAGCTGTACCTACAGCCACTTAGGTAAACAAAGCATCTCATGGCCTGCCAGGACCTTACCCTGAACAAGCCGCCAACCAAGTTTGGGAATCCCTGCCCTACATCTACTCTGAGTTCAGTTGGAGTTAGACACTGCCCCAAACTGGCCTGTTAGGAGTTAGAGCCCTTGGGAGGCTGCACAAAAAGCAGCCACTAGGAAAGGAGCTGCAAGAAGCAGCCAAATCAGGGCCAGGCAGGCCCATATAAGAAGAGCAAGTCCAGTAGCTGACTTGAGCTTGATGAGGGAAGCTCAAGCTCCTGGCCAGGCAGAAGGGAACTAGCACCCTGGACAGAGCAGTGCTGCAAGCAGTGACGGGGGGGTGCACCAGAAAGCTAAAGATGGCTCCTTGTTGGCTGCAGGAATTCGCAGACTGAGGTCCTGAGGCAAGAGTGAAGAGGTTGCTCAGGGCCATGGGGAAGTGGCCCAGGGAAATGAACTGAGGAGTCAGAGGGGATGCAGCAAGTGGCAGCCATCTACAGGGTCCCTGGGCTTGGACCCGGAGTAGTGAGTGGGGTGCACCCGGGTCCCACCCTCCTCGCCACTGAGGAAGTGGCCAGACAGTTGGCTGCAGTTACCAGTGAGGGAAGTGGCTGGATAGCAGACTGCAGTTCTCCCAGAAGAGAAGAACAGAGCACACTATGGCTGGAGGCCTGTGTCATGAAGAGGAAGCCGTGGTCATGGGAGTGATGTGGGTCCTGGAGCAGGAGTGACGACAGTGAGACACCACCAGAAGAGGGCGCACTGACTAGCAGAATTAATCCCCGGGACAGCCAAAAGGAGGCACCACAGGGATGAGTAAATCCCATCACAGGTACCTAAAATACCTCAGACGATCTGGGCCACTGCGTCTAGAGTTGAGTGTAGTTTGTCTGTGCAAGCATCTGTTGTTGATATTCTACTATGTGAGGTGCCATGCAAGCGTTTCCTTCCTCTGAGTTACTTCCGAGCTTGAACCTGCTTAGCCTGATGAGGCATCCCAGAACCAGAGAGAGTGAGGAGTCAGAGGCAATTGTCATAGACTCCACACAATTCAACCGGGATTCAACCAATCTACAAGTCAGGACACATCGAGGGGATCCCAAGGCAGGTATATAGGCTCCTCAGGACAGCCATCTCTTCAGTCTGCTTAATGTCGCAACCTGGCTGGGAGCACTGACGCTGGCTTGTTCTGATCACACCTGTGCTTCTGCCCCAGCTGGCCCTGTGCTCCTGCTCCAGCATCCTGCTGCTCTTGCCACCCAGATTAAGCCGGGTATTGATTTTATACCAGTTTCCCACCTAATGTAACTCACTGAAATTAATGACATTACTTCTGACTTGTGCTGATGTAATTGAGGTTGGAACCTAGTCCCTTTTATTCCTGATTTGTATTGTCCATGCTACACCAGTCTTCTCTTGAGCAGAGATTGCCCGGATGTCACATTATAGGATACATTACTAGATTAAAATCCATGAGGAACTAGATTAATAGTGTGATACCACCTTTTATTTCACTTTAGACCTAATCCACATTTGATCCCAGATCTAGACTCTGAGATTAATGGTTTATGCATGAAGTAATTGTACCATCCAGACTTCAAAGCACTTACGCTATTAGTGAGAGAGACTGTGGGATTTTTCAGACAGATCTAGATGTCTTGGGGGAGGAGTTAAGCCCTGGGGGACTTGACAGTGACTAGGCACTTATCTGCATTGTTAGGCACCTAAATGTCTTTGTAAATTTGGCCTTAGGTGACTTGGAACAACTCATTTATTTTCCATGGGATTAATGGACCTAAATTACTTGTCAGTTTTTGAAAATCCCATTTGTATTCTTAGAGATGTTCTGAAAGAAATTCTGTTTCAATATGTACTTTTAGAAATTGTCATAACCTATTGAATTAGCTTGTAGATTTTTGCTAGCCATTGTTACTGATTACTGTGTCATATGCCTTTTCCTCAAAGGAGCAGGCACCTAGACATATGAGTGATAATACACAAGCGTGAGTATGTACCTAGTGGGCCAGATTCTTAGTGAAATCAGTGTCACACCAATGACTTGGCAGAGTTAGGCCAACACTGAACTCCTTTGAAAATACCACCCTACCTACACAAAACCCATGTAGGGAAATGAATCAGTCTTCCTGATGCAGGGGAAATCCAACAAGCTCCAGGCACTGATATCTGAGCTGTCATGGAACCAAGCCACTACCATCTATTTTTACCTACAGCTCTTAAGTCTGCTAGTCTCATGCACAGTAATTACTCCATGGGAAAGACTACACACGAGAGCATCAGAGATTCATCTCAGGGATCTTGACCTTCCTTAACAAAAGATGCAGAAAAATGAAGTGATACTATTCAGCATGAGCTAGTCTCTCTGCTCGTGCAAACAGGAGGTCCATCCAATGAAAGAATCCTTCTACAATTAGGATCCCAAAGTCCTGTACATAGGTGCCAGCTTTAGGATGGGGAGCTCCCCTGTTACTCCACTGTCAAGCTGTCCTGCAGTGGCCCCAGAGCATGAGTACCAACTTCAGGGCAGACTGTTAGGGAACAGGACACAACCCCCAAACCGACTGCGAGTTCTGTACTTAGATCCTTGTGTCCTGCAGCAACATCAGATGTTCTTCCATCTCAGTCAGTCTTGCCAAGAAAGCATTGCATGCAAGTAGCCTTCCCAACCTTCTTACAGAAAGAAGAAGGTCACCCATCTTCCACATTGGGCTGCTTTAACTTTAATGGTGCTCATTTCACCTCCTGGCTGATGATGCTTCTTCTGGTGATTGTCTTTTCACTCACTGGAGCCTGTCCAAGTCAATGGCATATCTCCTAAGCCATAAGGTCTCTAGGTACTTTTGCTGCATAAAGAAACTGCATCCAATTTGCAGGCACATGCACATACCCGTCCTATGACTAAGGTTAGCAATGGGGTTTTACGGTACTGCTTTACTTATGTATTTTTCCTTACAGCATTTTTTAGAAACAGAACATAACTACTAGCTACATAGTGAGCAAATGTTTCTAGTTTGTGGCTGGGATTGCTACACAGCCTATAGGCTTGCAGGGGCTGACCGAGATGTCCAAGGGCGTGTCTGGAGTGGAGCTTGAAGGTGTCATTTCCTGCTGTCAGAGACAGACCCATGCACTAGTGCACTAAAAATAGAAAGCTAGAGGCTGCAGTGGGAGGGCTGGGCTGCACCAGCCACTCCACGTACAATCTCATCCAAACCCCTAGGTTCCTTCTCAGGGTGGTTAGCCCTTCCCATGGCTGGCTACACTTCTATTTTTAGCAGGCAGGCCCAGTTAGAGCTAGCAGGGGTATGCCTACTTGGGCTGGAATTTACACCTTGCGGCTCCACTGTAGACACACCATAAACTTTTGATTGGACTGACTGTAGGCACAGCCCTCGTCAAGGAGTGATGAGTAAGCTGCCCCACCTGAAGTGGCCCAGGGAGGCCCTCTGACCACAGACAACCCTACAAGTCCCAGTTCCTCCCCTGCTTTCTCCTTGCTCCTGTACTGGCCTAGAATAGGAAATTACAATACCCCTGCAGAGCTCAGTTGCTCTGGCCAGTCACCAGGGGAAGTGGAGACACAGCTCTGCCTATTTCCCTCACCCACTTGCCCCAGAAGCAGAATAAATGGGTGAATTTCCCCACTTCTCTCTCCACACCCCTCCCCGGCCCATGCAGGCAATAGCAGTCGACATCGCATGCACATTCCACGTGGCGTGTACCACCAACAGGGGAAGAGCTAGGGAAGGCAGCCATTTAGGGCTTGGCAGTGGGTGATTCCATTTTGTTTCCTTGCTCTGGGCTGGAGTTTTGTTAGAGAAGAAAACTTGGGACTGGAATCCCCAGAGGCCCCGCGTGTGGTGCGTCCCATGTGAAACAACTGAGGGTGCCCCTGAGTGCTGGCTCAGAGGAGTCCTTTCATTTTCATCGAGCCACACAAAGCCAGAACAGAAGATTATGATCGTCTGGTCTGACCTGATGCATAACGCAGGGCACAAAATTTCACCCAGATGAAGTAGCTTGTCCAAGGCCATCAGCGGGTTAGCCAGGAATAACACATGGGCCTACTGAGCCCTATTCCAGTGCCATAATCACAAGCCATCTTTCTGTCTCAGTGTCTATCCAGCCCTCGGAAAAAAATCACTCACCCTGCCAGCACAAACAGTGTTCTCACCTCTCATGAAAACATTCCACTAACGCCACTCATGCCCCGGTCTGTACTGCCATTCCAAAGTCCCTTCCATTTGGCCTCTGAGCTCAAGATCCAAGTAACTATGGTTACTTTTAATTTTATATAGAATAGTATTCCGAGTTTAAAGCCAAAGGCAAGGATTCTTCAACAAATGTATTTTATGATATCGTCTTCAATGCTGTATCTAAATCTGAACCAAAGAGTCACCTTGACCATACTGACATTGGTACAATAAAGAAAATAGTTAGTTAGTGATCATTAACTCGGAATTCTTTCCTGCGTTTTTCCTCAAAGAAAGAGTATGTGATGCTTTCAGTCCTATTGGAGCTGTACATGTGAACACTTCTAGATTTCCCTGCGTCTGACAGAACTGAGGGAAAAATTTCATCCACAACACTTTCCAACAAAAAAAGACACCAAAATGTTTAGCAAATGTGTCTGATTCACCAAATTGTTTGCATTGGGGGTGGGGAGGAGAAATCAGAAAAAAGTTGAACCATTTCATTTTGACATTTCCTACATGAATTTTGATTTTATTTCAAAATTAAAAATGTTTTAAAAAGCTCCAAACTGAAACAAAAATGTTTAGTTTCTGGCTGAAGAAGAACATTAGTTCAACATAAAATGAATTGTTTAACTTTTCCATTTGCCAAAACTTTCAGAAAATTTCATACAAGGGTCAACCTGAGACAATTTTTTCCCTTGAATTTTTTTCCAGAATTGACAGTGAACTGAAAAATTGGTTATTCACACAGCTCTGGTCTCTGGTGATTGGGTGAGTAGTTTCCTAATCTATGACAGCAGTGTCTGGAGCTTTGTGGGTATATACTTCATGAGTTTTACAGACAATAGAAAGCTCCCATAGTGTGGTGTTATTGAGTGAATCTGATATGTAATATGAAAGTGTCTTCCCCCCACCCCATTCCTTTCTTCCCTCTGCTTTATGGCCATCTATGCCACAGCACATTTGTTTGAGTTCTTTTCCCCGGGCCAGCAGGAGGGTGCCATGACATCTAGAAGGAGGGTCTCAACTATGGGGTCTTTTCCCTCCACTCCAGCCTGATTTTCTCCTTCCCAGAGACTTTTATCCTCCTCATCAGGGCCGGCTCCAGGCACCAGCTTAGCAAGCAGGTGCTTGCAGTGGCCACTATGAAGAGGGCGGCAGGTCCAGCTATTTGGGGGAGGGTCCCTCACTCCTGGTCGGAGCGAAGGACCTCCCGCTGAATTGCTGCAGATTGCGATCATGGCTTTTTGGGGGGTTGGGTTGTTTCAGCTGCTTGGGGTGGCAAAACCCCTGGAGCCAGCCCTACTCCTCAACAGCACAGAGGCTGTCAGACTGGGGGTGGGACCACTCTACCATGTCCCGTCTATGTACCTCTCCATCTCCACCTTAGCTCATCTAGTTCAGCCACTCTGGACTCAAAAGCTTGCACTGTCTCTCAGCTGGCCATGAGTTGCTTGCACCAAATGCACACATATGCCACCTGTCCCCAAGGCAGATAATCCTACATGCTGCATTCAATGCAATAGACTAGATAGTCCCCACTCTGCTGCTGGACTTCTGGCTGCATTCTCACAAGGTGTGGGTTTGGGTTTTTGGTGAGGAAGGTTGTTGACTTAAGTTTAGAGTATGTTTGTTAGGTGTATCTGCTTCTCACATGCCCTCTCTAAACTCCCTCGCAAAACTCCCCGGATCGCTAGCTCCTCTGGTCACTTAGAAAATATCTTTTTAATCCCCTGTTCTCCCTGGGTTAGCCTTGCCCCCTTGTCAAGGGCTTTTAAAGGGGTCAGGGACCAAAGAATGGCAGGCTAGAGCCTCGTTGGGAAGCTCTCAGCCTGGCCTAGTGGGCTGCTAGGCTCAGCACACAGCCCCCTGCCAAACAGACCATGCAATCATCTTTAACCCAGCAAGCAAGCAATGAATAAGTGAGCAGACAGACTCACCCTAAGGGTCACGTAGCCACTTCTTCTCCACCTGGAGAACTCCCTCACAAAACTCCTCTGCTTGCTGATCCTTTTCACTAGCTCGTGGATGGAATGTTTAAACTTCTGGATACAGCCCTATTTGTTAAAGGCAGAGTGGGTAGAAGGATCAGAGTTGGCATCCCTGCATTAGGCATGCCATTACCTGCTTTGGAGTTTGACAATTCAGAAGCCCAGGACCTGGAATGATTATGGATCAGTGTGTGACAGTTAAATCACAAGATGGATTATGGGTGGCGTCTGTTATAGACACCGACTCAGACAAAAGGAGCTGCTCCTTAAACATCTATCTAGAATGTGTAGAAAGAAAAATTGCATTATCATTGGATATTTCAGTCTGGGTGGCATATTGGAGGATGCTCACGTTGCTGCTAGTAAAACATCCTTGGAAGATTATAGATAATTTTTCAACACAAAAAGTATTACACCCAACTCAGAGTAATTCTAATTTAGACCTCTTTCAGAAAAGATGAATTGATAACTGAACTAAGTTTTTGCGGCTGCCATGGTACAAGTGATTGGGAGCTAATTACTTTCATTATGTGCAAACAGAATGCAGTTCAGATCAGTGTGTGTGCACGTGCGTATGCACACACACAGGGACCAATTTTCAAAAGCTGAAAACAATTATGAGCAAAATTAATTGGTTGGGTGGAAAATTTTAAACAAAAAACATCTGCATGATAATTGGAAATTGTTTAAGAAAACTTTATTAGATGCCCAGAAAAATCCTCACAATTCTATAATCATGAACGATTTCATTTAAAAATACCATCCTGACCAAGAATGCAAATGAAAGCTGCAGATTAAAAAAGTAAAACAACAATATATAACAAATGGAAGAAGGGTAAGTCAATAGCAATGACCATAAATTAGGAGTGAAGAGACAGACAATTGATAAGAGAAGCTGAAGGTCTCAATGAAAAGTCTCCAGCCAGTAAGGTTAAGGACAGTGTAATGGAGTTGGCATCCACCTCTTGTGAGTGCCCTCTTTCTCTGGGGGATGTACATGCAATCACAGTTCTTTTCAGGGACTTGACCCACCTCTCATAGGTGGCCTCCTTTGGTTGATTCAGCTGAGCTTGCTTTTCATTTTAGTTATTATCTCAGGGTGGCACCCACCTCTCATGAGCACCGGATGGGTCTCTTGATGGGTCTTCAGCAACTCAGCTCTCTGGCCTTCTTCAACCACCCAGCCAGGGCCCATCTTGGTACCCTCAGCTGGTGTCCTTTTCAGCACTCCTCCCTGGGCTCAGTCTGTAACCAGACCAGCAGGGCTCATCTCAGTAACCTCATCTGGTCTGGCCAGGTTCTGTGCTTAGTCCCCCTAGACTCACTCTACCCATGCTGACCTTTTCATGGTCCTGCTGCTATTCTATCTGGCCAGTCATGCACCTGGTCTATGGCAGCCTTCCATGGGCAACTGCTCTCCCAGGTGAGCGTTCTGCAGTGAGCTGTCCGTGGTCCTGCTGCTCCTGACCTTCCCTCATCACATCCACACAGCAACTGAAGGCCCTGCTCTGCTGCTTGCCTTTTATCTGGCCCTCCTGGCCCCTTATTGGCCACTCCAGCAGTCCCTCTGATTGGCTGCTCCTCTGCAGCCACTCTAGGCTGCCTGGAGGACTCCTAGCTGCTCTATTCTGGGGCAGAGTGACACAGGGCCATGAGGCCTCCAGCAGGGCACCTCCGGAGCTAGTCCACCCTGTCATAGACAGTAAAAAGGAATCCTTACAATGGGCTAGGTCTATTGCTAGCTATGGATGGTATAATCTTCAATAAAGATGCAGAAAACAAGTAAAAGGCCGCCGTGCTTAATAAATATTCGTGTTGTATATTTACAAAGACACTGAATGAAGTATTCTACCTTGGGATATTTTTTTTTAATTCTGTCAGTAACCAGGGAGGATGTTAAAACAGCAACTATTAAAGTTGAACTTTTTGAAATCAGCAGGACCAGGTAACTTGCGCCCAGGAGTGGCTAAGTTGCTCTCTAAACCAATGGTGGGGCCTTTTTAGCAAACTTTGAAACAGTGGGGAAGTTCCAGTAGGATTACTGAGAAACAATCCAAAATTCTACCAGTGTTTAGAAACTGTCAGTCGGACATCAAGCCCATAGAAAGGCTGATGGCGGTGCAATTAATAAAGAAAAGGTGATAGCATAATGAATGCCAATTAACACGGCTTTATTGGAAATTAGTCTTGTTAAAAACAAACTTGATGATGCACACTGAGATTAGAATTTGTTTAATAAAGGTACCAGTGTACTCAGACTTGCAAGGCATTCTGACTAAAAAACTACTAGGATCCAACATCAATGTAACCTATAGTAAATGGACTAAAAATTGATCTCAACAAGTAATTGCAGATGAGGCATCATCAGCCCATAGCTTGTTTCTAGTGGGGTTCCAGGGGGAGTAGTTCTTGGCCCAGTACTATCCAATATCTTTATTGATGATGTGGGAGGAAATATAAAATAATTGCTGCTAATGCTTTGAGATGGCACAAAAATTGGTCAAATGGTAAATAATTACAAGGACAGGCCAATTATGCAGAGTGCTCTGGGTGGCTTGGTAAGGTGGGCTCATTCGAACATGTATTTTCATGAAGCCATATACTAGGTCTCTACTTCTAATGATAAAGACTATAGGTCATGCTTGTAAGATGGGGGACTGGAAGATGCTTTGAAAAGGACTTAGGTGTCAGAGTGGATAACCAAGCGACCATGCGCTCCCAGGATCTTGCTGTGGCTAAGAGGGCTAATGTGAGCCTGGGATGTATAACCAAGAGCAAGCAGGAATAAGGTGGTAATATTGCCTCTGTATATAGCAGTAGTGAGATAGCTGCTGGAATACTGGCCAGAAGATGTGGTCAATTTACTTTGGTGGGTTTTGTATTGGGCCTTAAAAAAGCAGCAGATAGTTTCTCTGGTGGGTTACCAGAGGAAAGCTACTGCCACTTCCTTAAAGCAAGAAAAGGGTAATTCTATTTGTGAATCTAAGAATGCTTTCCTGGCAGCACAGAAAGGCCTTTTTGGTGTGGTATTTCCTAGAGCAAATGTGAAATCAATAAATATCTGCCTGCTGATAAGTACTTGATTTCGCCTTTTGATAGGGGCTGGCAATACACACCCTGACTCATACATTAAATATCTGTGACCCAAAGAGGAATGTCTTTATGACAACATTTTTTGTCTTTCATGAACAGGATCATTAAGCAACACTTGTAACTACTAAATCTGGGTTTTGTGTGAAAATGATTTCAGCGAGCATGAAAACCCCAGGTTTCTTTTCAATCTACTGATGTCTTTCGAAAGCAATTCCTAAGTCTCCATTTCAAAGCCTCTTTCAATCTCTGCAAATTGTTAGTAACAGCTGAATCCAGGCAAACAGATCATAACACTGTAACTCAACAATAAGCACTATCATTGATTATTTAGAAAAAACTGTCGCTTTTCGGAGCACTGCCACAGGACGAAATTATCATATATACTGGAATATTTAAAAAAGAATTCAGCCTTCATCAATATGACAATTGCATCTTGCAAGATCAGTATCTTTACTGTAATAGACACTGGCAAAAATAGCAACGGCAACCTATGTATGAAAACAATCATAATCCGCCGTTGTGGTCAGAAGGCCAAGCTGATGGGTGAAATAAACATTGTGCTCCCAAACATACCTTTAATCATACCTTTGCTGTTTGATTGGTTGGTTGTTTAGTGTTCCTATTCTTTGGAATCATATTTCACAATGCAGTCCTTACAAACTTCAAAAGAAACCATCCATTTGTGTGCATTTAATGTCTGATTAAGATAAATTACCTTATAAATTTTGATTATGAGAATGATTTTCAGATTTTCTATGAAACTTCTGCCACACTAGTCAAATGATTTTTATTAGAACAGGTCAAAATCTTCAGATAAAACGTTGTTTTTCCTCAGAAAATGTTGATTTGACTAAAAATTGAACTATTTCATGGGAATGTATTGATTTTGTCTAAATCAGGGGTCGGCAACCTTTCAGAAATGCTGTGCCGAGTCTTCATTTATTCACTCTAATTTAAGGTTTCACGTCCCAGTAATACATTTTAACATTTTTAGAAGGTCTCTTTCTATAAGTCTATAATATATAACTAAACTATTGTTGTATGTAAAGTAAATAAGGTTTTTAAAATCGTTTAGAGCTTCCTTTACAATTAATTAAATTTGCAGAGCCCCCCGGACTGGTGCCAGGACACGACAGTGTGAGTGCCATTGACAATCATCTCGCGTGCCGCCTTCGGCACAAGTGCCATTGGTTGCCTACCCTGTCTAAATGGTTGATAAAATTATCCAAAATATTCATTCTGATAAGCTTGAAGGCTTCATTTTGACTCGCCTTTGTATTATATATAGTTGAATCTCTTGCCAAACATTGTGTTGACCTTATCAAAGATCAAAAAAGGCCAAGATTAAATGCAAGACATGATGGTAAAAATATTCCATCTCAGTTCTAGATTAAACAACAATTCAAGATCTTGGGATTTCCCATTG
The DNA here is from genome assembly GCF_003597395.2 of Chelonoidis abingdonii. NCBI lineage: Eukaryota > Metazoa > Chordata > Testudines > Testudinidae > Chelonoidis > Chelonoidis abingdonii. The sequence continues at coordinate 213,659,891 of NC_133771.1, read as the reverse complement.
GACAGAATTTCCATTTTCTGACCAGCTCTAATTTTTATTCAGTTCTTTGGATTTATATTAATACCTACCAAAAGGTGTGTAGTAGGGTCCTCGGTGGGTTGAGTGGCCAAATGGTTAGCATCCATTCAGTCGTGGGGTAGTGGTAAAGGAACCCAGGCCTGCGCACTCCATCGGGCAACGACCCAGGGTCCTAGGAAGGAGAAGGAGTCGGACCCTCTGAGTTACCCTCCATGGGTCACTCCCTCCACTCTTGGTCCCAGAAAAGGAAAAATGAAACCAAACCATTAGCCACTGCCAGGCTCGCAATACAGTCCTGGTACTTCAGGGAGGCACCCCTCTCCCCTTTTGGCAGGAGCTTGCAGGGGAAGTCTGTCCTCTCCAGCCTTCCCCTTCTGAGCTGGGTTGCTCCCTTTTCAATCCTGTGTCCAGCTGGAGCATACTCTGCAGGGATGGAGGGGCAGGGCTTCCTCAAGCAAAAAATAGCAGCTAACCCACTTCTATAAAACTAAGGGCTTGTCTCCCACGGCAAGTTCCTGTGAATCTACAGTGCACCCGCTTGCCAAACAGTAATGTCCCGTGTGGCCCCTGCCATGGCACAGTGACAGTCCCAGAATGAGCTTGGTGACAGGCACTTGGAAGCAGTAATATGCTACGTTGCGCCCGGTGGTATCCCCGTGGGACATTCGTGCACAGCAAGCTGGTGCACTGTAGTCTCACACTCCGGCTTGCAGTACTGTAAGTTGCCATGTAGACGAGTCTTACACCTCTAGCAGAACGCCTCTCCCCCACAAACCTCTTCCCTCCCTGGCGCCCAAGTTCAACATTTTCAAACCGGGGTGCTCAGAGCTGCATGCATCTTTAGGCATCTAAAATCAAGCGGCCTGCTTTGTAAAGATGCTTAGCACATGCCAGTTCCATTAACTGTTATGGCCCTTTTATTTAGATGCCTAAAGATGGTTGCAGGAACCTCATTTTATGCCCCCAAGATAAAAAAAATGTAAGCCTAAGCACTTAGGCTTCGCACTGTGCCCTGAAGATTCAACAAATAGCCAAGCAAGGAAGAGAATTCCAAAGCTCAGAGTTCCTCCCAGGTCTAGCCCCCCACTACTGCCAGCCTCCCACTTTTTGTAATTGGGGGGGGGCCCATCTCTAGGATCCCCACTGATCACAGCAGTGGTGTGGCCCAAGGAGAGAGGTGGTCTTTCAAGTAGGCAGGTGCGAGGTCATTTGGGCTGGAGGTCCCAAAGGAGCTAGGCACCCATCTCCCATTGAAAGTGAATGGCATTTGGGCAGCTACCTCTCGCAGGATTCTTTTCCAAATAAACAAAAAGACACCTTAACTTCCATCCAGAGAAGCAGCCAGTGCATATCCTGGAGCACTGGGGTTATGTGCCCTGGCCTAAATATGCTATTTTATAAGAGGGTTGCTGAATTCTGCAGCAGCTTAAGTTTTTCATCCTGCCTTAACTTGCCTTGCAACCCCGTGTGCAAGTTGGCAACTCCAGTCATTCAGATTTGGCCTGGGAGCCCCTCTGCCATGATGGAAGGGTGGCTGAGCCAAATCTGAGACGCATTCTGACCCCATGTGACTGCTGGGCACCTCATCACCACCTTGGCAGTCCTTCCAGTGTCCATGGCGCCAGCCACTCTCAGTTTCCTGGGAGAAGCGAAGCTGGAACCCCCAGTACCCAGGCAGTGGGGAGACTGGCTCTGCTTCCTGGAGATGCAGAGGAAGGATGGGGTCTGAGGCTCCCAGCACTGCCTGGCCCCTGCTGGGGACACTGCCCTTCAGCCTGACCACCTCTCCAGGTAAGAGTTTGGGGCTCGGTAGGGGGCAGCAGGTGGACAGTGTATGTGAGATTGCAGGGCTGGGTGCAGAGTCAGCAGTGTGGGAGCACAAAGGGGAAAATGTGTGGGGCTAAGGGCAGTGCAGGGGAGGCCCAGCTCTGGGCTTCCTCGGGAAAATTCTGGTTGCCCCCCTGCTTCAGAGCAGGACATGTGTCTCTGTGTGTTTGCACCATGCTGAGCACAACGGAGCTCTGATCTTGGGCAAGGACTCTGAGCAATCCTGACAAACAAATAATTAATAATCGCGTGACATCAATGGTATCCCTGGAGTAACACCACCTATTCCAGCCATGTTCTTCCACAGATGAACTTGACCCAGGCTGTTCAGAACTCGGTGGTCAGGGAGAGCACACACATGGGCCCTCTGAAGACGTCAAACATTTCTTAGGCCTTGATACTTCCCAGCACAATACTGTCCAAAGTAACCGATCTGCCCTGGGTTGCTGCACAGCACATGGCAAGGCAGCGTGAAGTGCTTGTTACCCTGTAAGGAGGAGTAGCTTTCGTAAGAGGAAAACCAGCCCTGGGCCTTTGCTTGGTCTCCTCTGGTGCAAAGCAGCACTACCCCCCAGCCAGCCAGGCAGTCGTGCTGATCGACACCGGGCCCATTGTATTTTTTTATAGTCACTAACTTGCAAGTCGTTTTCAATGCCACACTTTTTCAAAGGCTTTACAAGTGCTTCTTTTCAACCACCCGTCGAGTGATTTCCCCTATAGACTGTCACTCAGTTATGACACAGTTAAACTGTGGCTTATGTGCAACTCAGTCTCTCCATTTCATTCAAATGCTATTGCCTGGCTATACTGACCATATCATGTAGTCCCAGCCCAGCTGTCTATGGACACAATTCTCCTTGAAAGCTGCCACTCCATAACACTTGCCATCCATGGCCTCAGGTCTTGCCTTCTTCTGAGGATGTCACTACTAGGGGCTATTGTTATTGTTTTTAATTATTACCATAGTACTTAAGAACCCCAGTCATGGGCCACGACTTCATTGTGCTAGGGGCTGTACATACACCAAACAAAAAGACAGTCTCTGCCCCCAGATGATTACAGTCAAAATGTAAGAGAGAATGGCTAGACGGAAGAGGGAGTACAAGCACACCATAAGACATTATTGGTCCACATGGCAGGTGGTGGACTCTGCACACCAACAACCTAACCTAAGAGAGAGCACAGCTTGCGGAGACAACATCCCTGCTGGTGGGGCTACGCCAGAGACCTCTGAGCCAATGGCTGGATTTTCGTCTAGGTGCTGAGCGCCGATGTCAGTGGGAACTATGAGCATTCAGATGAGGCTGTGCACTTTTTATGCAGGGACTCTAACGAGGCCAAACCAAAGCTGGGTCGTGATTCGTGGGGATACGGCATCCCAAGGTCACTGAAGTAAGAGTCTTTCCGTTGACTTTGATGGGCTTTGGATCAGGCTCATAGCCTGACTAGCTTAGACGTCCATTGCACATGTTAACATCTGAGGGTGCGTTTCTGTTTTATGGTCTCCATGTTGCTAAATATCTCTCCTGTGCAATCGATCACACCTAAAAAGCACAGCTTGCCCGCAAAGCATCACCAGTGAAGAGCGGCGTGGCTAGAGTTGGGTGGAGATAAGAAAGCGGCCAAAAATATCAGTGTGTCCTCTGAAGGCTCTGCCTCCAGCTAGTGACTAGTGTAAGTACAACACTGGTTTAAATCCAGAGCATGGGGGAAATACCTTAGCTACTTTATACAGTTTAATCCCCACCCCCCAAAATGTGATGAAATGAGACATCCTCTGACTGCAATGAAAGTTCGCTCGGGCCCCTTATGTATCCCACAAATAATGTGAGGGAATAAATCAAGACCTGTAGGTCTGCAAGGCTGATGGCTTTAGAGGGTATGAACATGGATAGCTCTTCACCAAGGGCTCAGCCATATGACCCTTACTCACAACCAGTACCTGACTACACATGCCATGCTATGAGATCCTATGCACTTTACAGCTGGCAGAACGGGACACCAAGTCTTTTGGGAGAAATAGTGGACCATATCTTTGCTCTGCCAATCCCTGCTATGCATCCATATCACCTTCCAGGTGCCTCAGTTCTGGCAAGTGTTTATAGTCAGTGGGAAAGAAATTGTATCATGCCCTTTCCACGTGCTTTGCAATCTATTGGTGATGGCAGGTTTAAAAATAGACTCTGTCAAAGGAGGGAAAGAGATCTTTCAAAGGAAATTGACATTCAGAATTCTTTAGGGGGCAAGACGCATGCAAGCACAGGTTCTTAAATTGAAGTTTTTGAAACATTATAAGCAAATTAAGTGCTTTGGTTGCAATTTGTTTCTGGTAAAGTTCAATGCTTGCTAATACCCCAATCCTGCTAAAATTTAAGCCCACAATTACGTTGAAGCATGTGAGCCTTCCCATTGAAGCCGGCAGGATCATTTGGGATATTTAAAGTTATATATTTGCTTAAGTGTTTTGCTGCATTGGAGCTTAGTAGATCAGAAGTACACCTCTACCTTGATATAACGCTGTTCTTGGGAGCCAAAAAATCTTACCGCATTATAGGTGAATCCACATTATATTGAACTTGCTTTGATCCCCCAGAGTGTGCAGCCCTGCCCTTCCCAGAACACTGCTTTACCACATTATATTCAAATTCATGTTATATCAGGTCGCGTTATATCGAGTTAGCGGTGTACTAATTTTTAGATTTTAATCATACAAAAATAATTGTGTCATCACGGACAAGATGACAAAATCTCTGAGATTGAGGATGATTTTGAGTTGGCAGAATTGTTAATTTGACACCTCCCCTTTCATCTTAAAAGTCATTTACAACTGGAACCTTTTATATTCTGGAATATCTTTGGTTATAACGTACTATAGAAATCACTGGTTTGCATTTTATTTGTGGGTAGTTATCTCTGTAGTTCTATTATTAAAATGACTTATTCTTCAAGACTGTGTGTAGCATGTGACTCATGTAAATACATCAGGACAATTTTGGGCTGTTGTTTTGTTTTTTAAAAAAAGGAACCTGCAACTTAAATCCACTCTGGTTTTGCTTGAGTAAAGCTAGAAAGCTCAGGCCCTCAGGAATTAATGTTCTGAGATGTCTTTTCATACATGATATCTAGTTCCTCAAGCTTTTGCAGAGCCTGATCCAAAGTCTGTTGCAAACAATGAGCCTTTTTCTGTCAACTTCAAAGAGTTTTGGATCAAGCCCTTACAGTCTGCACCGGTACAAGCCTAGTGTTAAATATTTTCAAAGATTCTCTGTGGTTGGTTTTGATTTTGACTTTTTGTTTTTAGCGGATAATAAAAGGTTCCAAAGATGCTCCCATATCATATTGTTAACCTACCCCTTCATCTCCAGTTCAGAAATTCAGGGCAATCTAAACTTTTCAACCAAACACGTTTGATGGGTTTTTCCTCTCTTCATGAAAACAGCTGCACTACAAGTCAGTGTGGGCTAGTGGCTAGGGCACATGAACTTATCTAGTTCTTTTTAGCACTACCATGCTAAGACAACTTCAGTGAACAAGATCTTATTTGTTTATTTGGTGCATGCAATCTGAGCAAGCCAAGCCACAGGCATGAAGACCTCCAGGAAGTTGGGTAATTTTGCAGTCCTCCACAATCTGTGTCATGGTTTACGGCTGCCCACATTGACATAAGTGGACTGTCTCTGAACCACCACCGAAATTCTGCTGCATCACAAATTCCATGTGTAAACATGCCTCAGTGGGTCACAACTGAGGATGCCAAATTCAGGATGAACTGCTGAGAAGTAGGCAGATACACCCCACGACTGGTGGCTAATCCCCCATAAGATCTACCAAACCAGCAACAAAAGTAAACTTCTATTTCACCACACTGGCTAACAAGAAGTCATAAAAGCAGTTTCCTCCGGCATTCCAGTCCTTGTATTACCACCGGAAACACTGGATGTAAAGGTGAGTGGTTCTTTACAACCAGTCTCATCAGCTAAAAGGTTTTTCTGATCCCAAAGGACCAGCCACACACCCAGGTCAATATATAACTTAGATCTTACCCAAAAGTCATGCTGATGCCAGTCCTTTAGTATAGAAAGAAAGAAAGAAAGAAAGAGAGAAAGAAAGAAAGAAAGAAAGAAAGAAAGTTAAAATTGGTTAAAGGAATCAAACACATACAGTAATTGCAAAGTTCTTGGTCCATTGTAGTAGCAATGGAATAAACTGCTGGCTTAAGTCAAGTCATTGGGAGACCCTCAGTCCAGTGGTTAGAATGCTCCCATTAGTATAGTTCATAGTCCAGAGGGTAGGACAGAGGCTGGAGCAGGATAGAGGCAAAATGGAGGGGTTTTCAGGGCCATTTATATCCTCTGTGGTGTGGCAGGAAACCCATTGTTTCAAACAAAAACCTCAGCCCAGCTAGTGGAGACTCACAGGTGACCAGATAGTGTTTGGAGTCACATGGGCAAGTCACACGTTCATGCCCAATTTCACTCAGTCATTGCAAGAAGCCATTACCTATATTCCAGACAACACATTTACAGGACAGTTCACTCAGTGTAGATGGGCGTCTCCTATGGTCCACTGTGAGTTAAGTGTCCTTTTGATGGGCCACTCAATTTGAATAGTCCCTCCAAGATGTGCTGGCTAACTACTTTGTGGGTGTTACCCCGGGAGCAAACATTTGAAATCCAGGTATAGAGTCAATATTCATAACTTCAAATACAAAAGTTATACATGCATACAGATACCATAATCACACTCAGCGAATCCTAACCTTTTCAGAGACATCTTACATGCCACATTTTATACAAGATTTGTTGCAAACCTATAACAGTGGTTGCAACAATGATCTATGTGGTTGTACTTTAATCAGATATGGTCACATCATTTCCAGTAGGAAACTGATTCAGAAGGCTCCATTGCCTTCACGGTAAATCAAACCCGGGTTGACATTGAGTAGGGGCCAAGATAAGTTAATTATTTATCACTTTTTCTGCAGACCATAAAGCTCATCTTGTGGCCTCTACCATCAATCCCTCACCCTGTAAACTTATCCACAAGGGGGGTGAGGGCAGATGACCATGTGCGCCCCCTGTACATACTCTTGCGGTCTGGAGAAACGGACTAGCCAACTAGCTATTCAGCTGGCTAGGAGAGGGCATGTTCCACCCACCCCTGAACCTTTCATTCTACCCACATTCACGGGGGGATGGCCCGCCATTAGGACACATAGCTCCAGCAGGATATTAAAGAAAAATTCTAGGGTTACTCCCTGTCAAACATGTTCTGAGCGATGATTATCTAGTCACAGGTCCGGCACTTAAGGGACTCCAGCTGACCAAGACCTTCAAAAGTTCGTGGTGTAACTAACATCATTCATAATGTGAATTGTTTTAGAATCACTGTATGAGCTAGCAGCGTTCACTCCACAGAGGTTCACAGGAGCCCAGCCCCCCGTGGGGAGTCTGAACGGTCATGCAGGGTGCATGTGGGAATAAGAAGGGAGGAGGGTGGTTGTGAAAATACTGTCACACGCTGCCTGACGGTCCCGATTCTGCAACGCACCGGACTCACTTCACGCCAGCGCAGGTCCTGTTGGCTGTTTGCAGGCACACACCCGTGGGGGTGGCAGTTCCTGGGCCCCCTCAGCAGCGCGTTTGCCCGGATCCAGCAGGCCCACACAAGTAACTTTACTCAAGGGAGTAGCCCCGTTAAGCCCAATGAGCGAATCCATCTGTCTAACTTGGAGCGTGTTTGCGGGTGAGCCCTGCAGCGCGCTCGCTGTCTTCTCGGGGCAGGGAGCTGGGGGCTGTGCTGGGGGCAGGGGGCTGTGACTAGAATGCGGGGTTATTAGTAGGTTGGGAGGGGCGCTGAAGACGTGTGAGGCTCTCCCCAGCTCTAGTTATGCGCTTGATGTGAAATCCTCCCACAACTGCCTGGGAAATCCGGGTCCCAGCCTCGCTGCCTGCTAGTGACACTTTTCTCTTCGTGTGTCGGTAACCTCGAAGCACGCTTGAACCTGGGCCCGGCTCCATTGAAGTCCATGGGACCCAGTCCCCCACACCCTCTTGTTTTCCCTCCGCAAAACTGACCCCAGAGGTGCAATCAGGGCCCCTTGGACTATGACAGTCTGTCTCCAATCGCCGGACATCGCCTGGCCCGCCCACCCCTGAAGCCGTGATGCTACCCACGTCCACACGGGTGATGGGCAGATTGGGACACATGGCCCCAGCAGGATGGTAAGGAAAACATCCCCGATCTCTGCTTAAAGCTTGACCTGGGTTTTATCTCCAGATTTCAGTGGCGCTCTTCCCTCGCCCTTCCGCAGGAGTTCGGTTCCGGCTATTAGCATCACTCAGCCCAAAGGACATGGTCTTGTCAGATTGCAGACCTGGCTGTGTCCTGCCTGGGAAGCCCAGCGTGTGGCCTTCAGGTTCTTCTGCGGCAAAGTCAAAGTCTTGCTGTCAGGTCGGTTCCCTTTCCTGCTTTCCAGCCGCAGTTAGGAGGCCCTGGTTTCCTAGCTAGCTGGAATCCCCCTCGAATGGCGCATCTCCTTAAAAAGGGGAGAAACCCGGCAGCGTTTTTAGTGGGGAAATAAACACAGATCCCTAGAGGGGAAAGCAGGAGCCTGGGAACGAACTGGAGGCAAGACACCAGGTGTGGAGAACAACCCACTCCAGCTCGCGGGCCAGAGCCTGCAGATTGTACTCAGTGGGAGTTGTACCTGGAGGATCCAGCCCATTCCCTGGGCCTCTGTCTCTTTATTCTGTTTTTTAATTCCGTGGCTGGTTTGTACCTTAGTGACATTAAATGCCAGATTGGACCCGGCCGGATGTCCCACCTCCACAGCCCACCCGCACCGATGTCTCTGCGGCTCCCCGCAAAGAAAGGAGACGAGTGACTTTCTCTGGCCCCGGCTCCTGCCTCCCTTTCGCACTTGGAGACTGTGGGAGTTTGGGGTGAGGCGCAGGATGCAGGATCGGGCCCTGTGAGCTTTGCCAGGGCAGTGAGTTGTTTGCAAGGGGGGGCACGACGAGGACCCGCTTAGGGAAAAGGAGCGGCAGGCTCAGCAAATGGAAGGGGAGAGAATCCGGACGGATCCTGCTCTCGCAGAGGGATAAGGGCTCCCAGACACAGGTCTGGGGAGGGCGGCCTGCCTGCAGCCAGCAAACCTATTGCAGATTGCACGTGCCTGCCCCGCGCCCCGGGAAACGTCTGGGGTCACCTTAATGACCAGGGGCGGCAAGCGAAAAGCTCGGGCGGGAGGCGAATGCATGACACTTCGGGCGCCTTGCTCTCCCGCGCCTAAAAACTCCTGCCTGCAGCCGCAAGGCGCGCAGCCTTGCGGGGGGAGCTGGGCCAAAGGTGACCCTGGGTGGCGTGCAGGTCCCCACAGCCGCCTCTGCATTTTGCGCCAGTGCAGCGCGGGAGCTCGGTGCCCGATCTTGGCAGAGCGGAGCGGGCAGCAAACTGGGTGTGAAGCGGATGAAATCCGCTCTCAAATAATCGATCTGCTTCAAACCCCCCGGGGCAGGCCGAGAGCACCGACGTGTGCCTTACAGAAAGTGTGTACATTTAGTAGAGACCACACACACACACACCCACACACACGGGTGGGTGTAGTCGCTATTACATTCGTACATTTCTATAAATATACACAACACACAGGCTTGTGTGCAATATGCAGAGTATCACCTCCCCTTTCTATATATCACATCTCAATATTCTCTATGTGCATAGACATGTAAATACCATTTGATAATTCCCGTGTAAATACGATTGGATTATTGCCATATACGCAGCAAACAGACTCTTCAGAGATCCGGATGCAGAATATAGCACTGCCGTGTGGTGCATGTATTGGGCAGGATTTGTCTGCGTCCACACAGAAATGACAGAAAGGCTCCGTTGGCCTGAGAGGGTTAGAAAAGCTGCCTGAGCGAGGGTTGCCATTTAGGTAATTCGTTAAGAACCATTTTGGGGTTGTTTTAGCCGCAGTCAGGCTTGATCCCTAGAGCCTAGTTTTTGGGGGCTTGTCTGGTTCTCCTGGATGAACTGGGGAGAATTACATAATTAACTGAGTGAATTCCAGCGCTTTTGGGTGACTGGGCTTTTCAGAACCATTCGCGGCGCGTTCATTGACCAGGTAACTACACAAATTCAAGCTGATGCGCTGTTCCAAGCGCTAGTCCCGCAGTGCGGAGCGGTCCCCAAGCAAGAACCGCTCCCTCTGAGTGTGGGGGCTCCTGATCCAGGGCGAACAGCCTCGGCTAGGGGGTTGTTTTATTCCTAGCCAGGGGTTAAATTTCCTGCGGGTGGCGTTAGGACTAGGGGTAATCCCACGCCTCTCAAGCCAGGCACGTGGGCTGAACTGACAGCTCCCGTACGAAAGTTCATTTCGTCCGCAACGCAAAAGCTTTTCCAGGGGCCTGGCCCTGTTCGCGTTAAATGGGGGGAGATATTGCTTCGCCTGCAGAAAACCAACGCCCCCCCTACCCCTACGAGTTTTCAACTCCCAGAGATGAAAGTCACTCGCTACTCAAAGAATTAGCCCGGGGTGGCACAGAATTAGGCCGCACCGCACCTATATCTCGCAGCATCCGCGGTTTGAAAGTGCGGGCATTCCTGTCGGGTTCCATAGGGGCCAATTCTCGGTCGGGTTCTGGAAAGTGACCTCGGGTCACGGTTTCCACCACCCGCCCAGCAAGTTTCGTTCTAAAACGTGCTGGGAGGCTCACGGCGCGGGGCTCTCGAGTGGGGATCTGAGGAAGTACCCGTGGCCGGGGCGTGGAGGAAAGCCCTATATTCAGGCGGGCTGCTGCGGGTAGGAGGCTGCCCTTGCTGGACTCTCTTTTCTGGAGTAAAACCCCAGTGTACTTGGAGGGAACAGAGACACGCCAGAAACATTAAGAAAAATTGAGCACGGAGAGAAACGAACAATGTTCGTCTTTATCCAGCGCCTGGCGATCTCTGCCCCGGTACCTGAGGGCACCCTGGGTAAAGCATTGGGATCTTTCAAGTGTTTATGCTCAAGTCGGTTCGAGAGATTTTCTCTTTTCAAGACCAAGACGCATCCAGGCAGACGTCGGGCTCAAGCCAGAGGGAACCCCGCTGGGCGAATCTGTGCAGAGCTGCTGGTTTAATAATATCACCCCCAGAGCTGGGATTTGAGTGGGCAGAGGAGTATCGGATACCTTCTTGTTCCTACACTTCCACCACGGCTTGACCCTGAGGGGACTGAGGTCTCCGCTCTCTGTTTTCCTCCACAGTCTTATTCCCACGCGGCGTTTTTTACTCATCCCCTAGAAAAACAACACTGGATTCAAATCTAATCGCTGTGCCTTTTCTGGGAATTGTTTGGGGCTCTTTGTGGTGGTGACTGACCATGTTCGTGCTCTTAAATCCTAACTCTGCAGCACTGGCTTGAGTTCCAGAGTCGGACGCTCGTTAGCCATCGCACAGAGGCTTCTCAGTGACTTTCGGGGTGTTTCTTTTCTTAGGCTTCAACGAAACCGAAACGCTTTGGCGAGAGACACTGGTCAGGGAAGCCGGGGGAGAGAGGAAAGGGTGGGGTTTACACGCGTCGGGGGAGGCCGGATCTCCGCTGTAACGCCTGGCGGCTTAGAAGTGAAACGGAGCCTTCGCCACAGCGCGCACTGGCCCCCGCAGACCGGGAAAGGAGGAAGCCGGGGCCCCTAGGCAGAAATGCGCCCCCTCCCCAGTACAAACAGCTGCTTACAGGAGAGGGTCTCGGGGTGGGGGTTAGTCTCGCTCGCCTCTGGATTTTGATACTTTGAGCTAATTTGGAAGTCCCCGCCGCTGCCACCAAACGATGCTTAAGAGCCCCAAGGACGCATAAATTAGGCGCCTCTACAATGGCAGAGGAGAGTCCTCGTAACCTCGTCTCCTAAGCTCCCTTTGGTGCTTGTGGGGAGGGGGCCAACCCACGGGCTCTTTCCCGGGGCGGGGGAGGCAGCGGGCTGGGGGTTCCCACTCGCCCTCGGACTGCCCCGCCGGAGACCAGCGCTGCGCGGGGACCTGGCCGGGCGCGCAGGGGCCGAAGCGGGGCGCTGGGCGCAGTGGAGAGCGAACTGGATTTCCGCCCCTGGGCACTGCCGGTTGTTGGCTCCTTGGGGCTGTCGCTCCGCCCCCCAGTGTCTGTCGTAAACCTGGCGCCGGACTAAAATAAACCCGAGATAAGAGAGCTCAGGGCTCGCCTCCCTCCTCCTTCCTCCTGCGCGGCGAGCGCTCGGCGCGCTCCGGAGCCCCCCTCTCTTGGCGCAGCCAGCCGGCCGGAGGGGAGCCGGCAGCAGCCCCGGGCTGAGCCCCCGCGAGCTCCCCCGCTGCCCGGCGGCCGAGCCATGTCGCTGAGCCCCAAGCACACGACGCCCTTCTCCGTCACCGACATCCTGAGCCCCATGGAGGAGAGCTACAAGAAGTTCGGGGCGCTGGAGGGCGCCGGGCACCTGGGCTCCCCGCTGGGGGCTTATCGCCAGGCGCAGGGCGCGCAGGCTGCCCCGGCCATGCAGCAACACGCCATAGGCGGCCACAATGGGGCAGCGGCCGGCGCCTACCTCATGCCGCACGGCGTCTCCCAGTTCCCCCACAGCGCCGTGGGGGGCTACTGCAACGGGGGGCTCGGCAACATGGGCGAGCTGCCTGCCTACCCCGACAGCATGCGGAACAGCGCGGCCGCCGCCGCCAGCGGCTGGTACGGGGCCAACCCGGACCCCAGGTACTCCACAAGTAAGTGGGGCGCAGGCGGGAGCCGGGGACGCCGGGCTGGGGCGGGGGGCTTTGCCGGGCGAGAGAGAGGAAGGGCAGAAGGTTGGAGGCTCTGGGTACCCCACAGCCCCCAGACTGAGACTTTCTTGGCTTGAGGAAGCCACAGGTCCTTATCCCAAATCAGGCGCGGTCGGTATTGACTAGAGAAACGGGGGATAGATAGATAGATAGAGTGTGTGTGGGGATGGATGGATAGATAGATATAGGGATGGCTAGATGGATGGAGTGTGTGGAGGGATAGATGGATGGATGGATGGAGTGTGTTGGGGGATAGATAGAGTGTGTGTGGGGATGGATGAATACATAGATATAGGCATGGATAGATGGGGTGGGTGTAGTGTGGGGGGGTGTGGATAGATAGATAGATAAACAGGGATGGGTAGATGGATGGATGGAGTGTGTGTGGGGATGGATGGATAGATATAGGGATGGATAGATGGGGTGGATGGAGTGTGGGGATGGATGGATAGATAGATATAGGGATGGATAGATGGATGGAGTGTGTGGAGGGATAGATGGATGGAGTGTGTTGGGGAATAGATAGAGTGTGTGTGAGGATGGATGGATAGATAGATATAGAGATGGATAGATGGGGTGGGTGTAGTGTGTGTGGGGATGGATGGATAGATAGATAAACAGGGATGGATAGATGGATGGAGTGTGTGTGGAGATGGATGGATGGATAGATATAGGGATGGATAGATGGATAGAGTGTGTGGGGGGATAGATAGATGGATGGATGGAGTGTGTTGGGGGATAGATAGAGTGTGTGTGAGGATGGATGGATAGATAGATAAACAGGGATGGATAGATGGAAGGAGTGTGTGTGGGGATGGATGGATGGATAGATAGATATAGGGATGGATAGATGGAGTGTGTGTGGGGATGGATGGATAGCTATAGGGACGGATAGATGGGGTGTATATGAGGCTAACTATTTAGATCACTAGAGGTGTATGGGGCTAGACAGACAGGGGTCTGTGGGACAGACAGACGCGCTGTATGGGGATTAGATACAGCTGATTCCCTTGCCCTGCGGCACCCCACGCCCTTGCGAGCCAGCCGAGGTTTCAGACCCGGTGGCCGGGGGCAGGTCCTCCCCACACCCCAGGCCAGTGCGCTGCATTTCGCTGACTTGCCCGCCCCAGCAGAGGCAGAGGCAGAGCCGGGGCTCGCTGCTCCCGTCGGGCCGGCCTAGCTCTCAGCCTCCCTTCTGCTCAGTCTCCAGGTTCATGGGGCCCTCGTCCGGGATGAACATGGCAGGCATGGGCACCCTGAGCGGGATCGCCGAGGCGGCCAAGACCATGGCCCCTCTCCACGCGGCTCCCCGGCGGAAGCGGAGGGTGCTCTTCTCCCAGGCGCAGGTCTACGAGCTGGAGAGGCGCTTTAAGCAGCAGAAGTACCTGTCGGCGCCGGAGCGGGAGCACCTGGCCAGCATGATCCACCTCACCCCGACGCAGGTGAAGATCTGGTTCCAGAACCACCGCTACAAGATGAAGCGGCAGGCGAAGGATAAGGCCACGCAGCAGCTCCAGCAGGAGACCAGCCTGTGCCAGCAGCAGCCCTCCCCGCGGCGGGTGGCCGTGCCAGTGCTGGTGAAGGACGGGAAACCCTGCCCGGGCAACCTCGGCAGCACCCCGGCTGCGCCCAACCAGCCGGCGCCCCAGGGTGCCTCCAGCGGGGGGCTCCCGGCGTCCAGCAGCGCCGCGCACCAGCACCAGAGCCAGCAGGTCAGCTCGCTGAACCAGGCCCCGGAGCTGGAGGAGATGTCGCCCAGCCCCCCCTCCCTCCACAGCCAGGTCGGCGGCATGGCCCAGATGGACACGGCCAACGTCGATTACAGCAGCAGCCTTGTCAACCCCAACCTGCTCTACAGCAGGACGTGGTAACGCGGCGGGGGGGCCGGCCTGGGACTGCCTGGGGAGCGGGCTAGGCGCACCCCCCGCCGCCACCCACCCCAACAGCGCTGGCGCCTGCGGCTTTCTTCCCTGCCCCTGGAAGGAAAGATCTGAGCTCCTTCCTCCGCTCTCGTTGTCGTTGTCGAGTTTATTTTCTATGATTAATCATTAAGTATTATTATGATGATTCCTTTTGCTAAAGACTTGAATTGCAGCCGGGTCTCTGACTCCGAGTTGCCAACGCTGCGGCAGAGCGTGTGCGAGCCGGCGCGGACTTCTTCGGTGGAGCTGAAAGGCTGATCCGAAGCCTCGCCCGTGTAGGGGCTGGGGGAGGGGGAGACAGAACTAAAACAAACCCACAAAAAAACCCTCGTTGCTCAAGGCCACTGCCCTGGTGCAGGTGAGGACTTCCCTGCTGAGCGTCTGCCTTCGACTCCGGGGCGATGCACCAGGAACCACATTAAAAGCTGACGCAGCAGATTGACAAGAGTTAGTGTTTCCCACCGTAAAGTCTCCGATATTTTTTTTTTTTAGACTAGTTCAAAAATACAAACCCCCAGTTGGATGGTGTCTCTATCTTATAAACCAATTGAAAGCGAACAATAAAGCGTTTGAAGTGCAACTTATCTGGTAGAATTAATTTTATAAGGGTGCCCCTTAAGTGCAATTTCATTATTATTTGATTGAAAGTAAATTGAATTGTAACTCAAGGTCGATGAGCAGACAGCAATGTTAGCTGAGAACAGTTACTGCCATTTAGGTGACAGGGAAAGAAAAGCAACGGTAACAATCAGCTGGAGAAAAAAGACTTGTATTATACCCGCTGAGGATATTTTTACAGAAGAGCTTTTGAACTTTGATGCTCAGATTTAAAAAAAAAAGTTTTTATTGTTATTAATTATTATTATTTAATAAGGACTTGGATGTATGTTGACAAACCAACCACCCCTTTCACTACGTGTAATATGTGACCCGTCCCAACGGTGAAAGTTACATTAGACCTGATGAAATAAAGAAACTCAGAAAAATTCCTCCAAAATGTGTGACCTGCTCTTGGTATCGCAGTAGAATTTTACCCGAAGCTAAATATTGTTAGTAGAAAGCGCTGAATTATTGCCAGCTATGAACAAGGGGGAAATGAGAAAAGATCAGGAACCTGAAATGCACAGCAGCCAAACCCTGAACATGACATCGGTTAGGCAGAATGGGAAATATTATGCTGGCTCTAGACAATTAAAAAATCAAGGAAAATAAATTACAACAACGTGTTTTCTTCCTCACGTCTCTTCCCGACTACAACGAAAAGAAAAGAAAAAGAATACAGAGAAACTAAATAAACCATTGACTTTCAGCAATTTTTTATAATATATGAAATCGCGGTTGCTCACAAAAAAATGTTTTAATTGTACAAAAGACGTTTTTGCCTCTTAATATTAGCAAATTTTGTTCCAAACTGATCTTTCACTGTCACTTCAGAGAATCATAAATATTTTTTTTCTCTCTAAGAAGTGAAGGCGATTCTGTTACTTTATGTTAGGTAGGTCTATTTAGGGGTTTTATTTATTTACACACTAGTATGTTCTGGGTGTTCGATGTGAAAACTCAAGTTGCAGAATGATTTAAATAAATATACTCAGAGCAATTTATTTAATTAATGCAAATAAATGGAATATCAGTACCAAGGTGTGCTTTATACATTATCAGAACAAATTAGTGAAATCTATTCTCCACCGAAGAGAGAGAACCTCAACATGAGAGATTTTATAGCTTATGATGTTTTTACTGAATGTTTCTGGTCTATTTTGAATCGAAAGATTTCCATACCGCCTTGGATTTTTGGGGGCGCGGAGGGGAGGTGGTGGTTTGGCTTACATATTTTTGATGTAATATTTTAACTGCATTTTTATAAGCTGCTTTTTTTTCTCTTAAATATTTTTGGTCTAAATTTTATAGCTAAGAGATTTTATAATCTGCTTCGCGCTCCCTCCCCCTTTAAATAATTTGGATATAACATCCTAAATGAGTGTTCGGCCAAACGGATACTTTTAAACATTTAGAACAAGTTATTTTGTGATTTGATCGCGAATATTTAAAAAAGAAGTAATTTTTGGATTCCAAACTGAGGAATAAATGGCCCCTACTATAGACCCATAGAATGATCTCTGAAAATATATATATCTATACATACAACTGGATACCAACGAAGGATTTGAAAATAACATAAAGGTGTATGCTTGGGAATGCAGTGAAAGGATGTGGAAAATGCTCGTTATTTTGATCAATGTACTTACTATTCGCGTCCGGGATAGAACATTAATTTCAGAATGTTTTCTTTAATATCTGATGGTACTATTTCAATGTAAGATACTCATGATTTATTTGACAAGGAAGATGCATTTTTAAAAAAATGTCTAGGGAAATAGATTAGGTAGATACAGACATATAATCCGTTCATTTTGCAAGCCTGATTTTTTTCCCTTTTGGAACAAAAATCTTTGTTTACATAAAGAAATGCGGTGGAGAAAGGGAGCAGATTGAAACCTTTAGGAGAATGTGACCTTTTACAACATTTCCCGGTTAGACTAGAAACGGCAGGACTTTACTATAACGGAGAAAAGAGACGACACAAACAAACAATCTGTTGTCACCATGCTATGGGGTGATTACGCATTATGTTTCGCTTGCAGCTTCCAGTGAAATAAGAAGGAAATATAAATATAAAGCGATAACCTTTTCTCTACATCTAACAGAGGGGAAATAGGTTTAGGTACAAAAGTCAGTTATGGGTTTGTGTATATGCATGAATACACGCAGCATATTCTGATTCGGTGCTTAGATAGATTGAGTAGACTGTGTCTATCATCCCTGAAATGTACATGATCGAATCAGGGCTGTGTGTACTTTCTAGCAGAGACAAAGGTAGGCGAAGTAATATTTTTTTAATTGGCCCAACTTCTGCTGGCGGAAGAGACAAGCTTTCCAGCTGGCACAGGGCTCTTGTGCAGAGCCTGGAGAAATTGGTCCAATGAATGACCTCACCCACCTTGTAACGGACGCGTTAAAAGTTAGCAACCCTCTGGTCAGGAGCAGGGAGCTTCCCCCTTCCCGGCCTTTAAGCTGCGTTGTCAGATCCGTCGCCAGCGGGATTCCTTTTGCGCTGGGGCTTCCCAGGCCCTTAGTCCGAGTCCAAACGCGCGGCCTGGGTGCAGTTCGTTAGCCGGAGAGGAGGAGCTAAGCGGCACAAATCCCCCCTGGAAGTTTAGGGGGCCCAGCGGCGCCTTAGAGAGGGGGTCGCTGGCTCCAGCTGAGCTTTGGAAAGAGCCTGGAAGTTCACGTGGCGAGCGGGCAGGTGCGCGTGAAACAGACAAGAACTCGCGGTTCCACCCACGCGCCCTCTTTTGTCTAGGCTGCGTCCTGGGCGCTCGGGGCCAGGGCAGAGCTATGTACCTGGCTCTTTGCTGCGAGTCCCTCCTCGCGCCGGGTCAGGGGGTTTTAACCACGGGTGTTAGAGAGGCGATGCCCAGCCACGACGGGCGGAAGCGCTCGCCCGCGGGCCGAAATGCAGCTCGGTGTGGGAGCGAGAGAAGCCCCAGGTGGGACTGACTAGAGGGCAAAGCCAAGCGCTGGATCTGGAGATCGGACGTTTCGCTCAATTGCTAATTCCCCCTGGTCTCTGTTTTCCTTTCAGAGGGACGTAGCCGGCTCTTACGCCCTGTGCTCTACCCCTCCTGTAAGGGGAGATTTGGGTCCATCACGGCCGCGGCCTTACCCACCCCCACGCGGTATGTCCTAGCGCGCGTGGGTGCCCGGAGGCCACACGTTGATTAGTTGCTACGTGCTGTGCCCAGCCAGGCAAGGGGGACCCGGCTGCTGCCAGGCCTGGCCAAGCGGTTATGATCGATCGGGAGTAGCTGGCTGCAGAGAAAAGAAAAGTCCCCCCCCCAGCCCCACTCTCGGCTCCGAGGGACTGGTCCTGCCTAGTCCCTACGTTAAAGGACTTTTCTAAACCACAGACAGGCCCCACCGTGGCATCAGGTGGAAGCCAGAGGACTGTGAGCTCAGTGGCAGGACTCCCGCCGGCTGCATTCGGGCTGGGCGAGGAGAGGATGCGATTTCCAGCAGGCACCGGGAGTGTTCATCCTGCAAGGGTGATCGGCGCTGGCTCCCTGGGGGGGTTCCCAGCGATCATTGCCCCCAGGCTGTTCCCGCAGAGCGCTTCCCCCAGAACAGGTCATTTGCGGAAATAATGAAATGGCAGCAAACGGTTTTTAGAGGAACGCAGGGAGCTAGGCAGGTCCCGGGCGCCCCGCAGCGGAGCCTTCCCCCGCCCGGTGTGAACTATCAAGCTCCGTTTAAACCAAAACGGCGGTTTACACTAGCCCCATCCGGCCCCGCTGGAAATGCAGGGGAGCTTTTCCCGATGACTTCAGTGGCTCTGGGGTCATTGTGGTTTATGAAGGCGGCTTTGCAGAGGGCTGCCCCCCGTGCGTGTCTTGTGAGGATCCGGACGGAGAATTCTTAGAAAAGCGTCGTCTGCCTTTCAGCGCAGCGGTACGGACCTGCTCCCCATTTCGGTGCATTCATGGAAGCGGGGGTGAGAAACGGGCCCGAGGAGCACTGAGGGAGGGGTGTTGACCAGCAGCCCTTGGCCATACTGCGTCTCCACTACAGCTCCAGGGGCTGTTCAAATGAGGCAGCACCGAACCGCCCTTCGTTTCTCCAAAGCCCAGTTCTCAGGGCTCCCTGCTCCCATCCAGCCTGAGTCCCCTCAACCTCCTGCCTGCTGCTGGCAACCTCAAGATCCAGCCCAGGGGCTCCATTGAATTCTAGCCCGAGCCTTTCTCCCACTCCCACAGCCGTTAGCGGCCCTGTCCCCAGGATGGGAGCAAAAAGCTAGAAACTAGACCAGCTCAGCCAAATGCAGGGAGGAAGGTGCGGTTTTAATGTCAGGACTGGCCCAGGGTTATGAGCCATTGTAAGCTGCCGCTCGCAGAAAAAAGGAAAGTCCCTCCCTCCTCCTTGAAAGGACTTTTTTTTATTAAGCCAGGGACACAGTGGTCGCTTCGGTTGGAGGGTGTGGAAACATGTTCCCATCTGTTCCAAACATTCCCTCAGGGCCAAGTAGATCCTGAAAGATTCCTGCCCTGAATCGGTGCTAAAACCAGCTCTCCAAACCCCTCTTCCCTCACCAGAGTTTGTCCTGCTAACCTGGGAGGCTATTTCTTTAACCAGATTATTGCATTAGCAGGTTGCCAGAGGAGAAGGGACTATTCAGATACTAGGACCTCATGCACTACACAGCCAGTCTATGGAATTTCAGCCAGTAATTCCTGCAACGGAGGAAATTCTTCTTCTCTAAGTGAAACTGATTTGGGCAGGAATAAATCTGAGTTACACCCCTCTCCTGAAATCCTTATTAAAGAATGGACTGTCAGACTGGAACCTTGGCCAAAGCCAGCCTGTGTGCAATTGCACATCTAACTATGCACACACAATTACTGCACTTGCAATTTTGATGCTTGGAGACAACTGCCCATTTGCGCCAGCCCCACACACTAACCCCATGTGTCCATGCAATTGTAAAGCCGTGCCAAAAAGTGACCTTCTGAAAGTCACACCAATACTCCAATTGCACCATCAAATTATATATTCCTGCTTTGCAGGAAACAAATGACACTTGTCTGAAGGGGTTAGGGAGAAGATGCAATGCACAGAAGCAAATAGACAGTAAGTGTACATGCAATTGCACTTATTAGCTACAAACACCAGAGATTCCGGACACGTACACTAGTTGTGAAAGATGCGAAGCCCAGGTACAAAGATGCATTCAGTTTCCATTTGCAGATGGTTTATTCTATAACATTTTAGCTGTCAGTCACATTTGAAAAGGATAAACAGAAACAGACATTTTCTTTAGATATGATATTAAAAAACACCCATACAGGAGGTTGTGCTTTGAGAATGCCTATATGTCTGAAAATTGAGTTTCACTGCTGCTCCTGTTCTGTTCAATAGCAAATGTTTATACCCACACAACACTTTAATGTAATGCACTATAGGCCATTGCAATCTGATGGTATACATCAGTTTCTAACAATATGACTACTCTTTGAAGCACAATAAGTATTCTGCTCCATCCCCAATCACTTGCAAATGAATCTAGGTGCAGGATTTCGTCCTCTCAAGGTTACTTTGGTCTGGTCTTTTTCCTTATATTTGAGTACTAACATTTATGACCTTGAAGGAGGACATAGCTAAACTGCCTCTATCAAATGGTCCAGGAGAGACTTTTTCTTATAACCTTGTGTAAGAGTTAAAAAATACTTGCATAGAAAAAGGCTACAGTTATGCATACATACATGTGCATATTAAAGAAAAATATAAAATGAGATACTTAGCAATATTGCATTCATTTTAAATAGTTTACTTAACCTGATGCACGGTGTATGTTAGGAGCAGAGAATTGTTTACTTTTTATGGGCAAACTAAAAAGTATGGAGTCTTTGAAAAATATGGATGTTTATAGAGGATTTTCCAAGTTATTAATACCAAACAAATAAGTGTGCATCTGCATTTAGATAAAAACTACACAAATATTCCAGAGGAAAGAGAGTCATAAGCCACTTAATACCAGTGCACATTTTCAAAAGCCACTTCATAGGGCAGTCAAGTAAAAAGAAACTATTTCAGTATTCAATACACTGAATGCAAAACCCTTTGAAAATTACTAAAAAATGCACCCATTTACTAGCCAGCTAACGGTTTGTTAACCTTTGTTTGAAAACGTGATTTTCTGTAAAATATCTGTTAATTTCATATTCTATGAGGTAAAAGGCATAGAAGAACAACAACACACCAGACAAAAGTTGTAAAAGTTGAAACATTTTTACTTAGAAGTCCAGAAATCAAATTCGAGAGACAAATACATCAGTGAAGTGGTGTTAAAAAGAATACGGACAAAAGCGTGTCTTTACATGTTGTGTTTCTTAGACTGCCTGCTGTGCCTACCTTCACAGCTAATAAGACCTTATTTCTAGGCATTCTTTAAACATCAGTATCTATTTTGGGGCTCTTATGTTGTGAATTAAAGGATGTTTTGATTTGCAATTGACAGGCATATGCTAGTAATACAGGCAGAACAGTTCTCCTACTTCATGAAATGTTTCTCTCATGCACCTTAGGAAGTGCTTTACATGTCTTCTCCAGTACACTGTTTCAAAGCAACATAAAAACCCTTCCCCCCCAATCAAATCTTCTCAGTATGAAATATACACAGTTAAAACACATATTGCAGTTTAAAAACTACTAGTATGTTTCTTAAAGATGCCTCATTTTTCCACAGCTATTGCAAAAACAGGTTTTGATGGTGGAGGACTTCAAGATCTAATTCCAGTTGTATCTTCCAGCGGGAGGTGGCAAAGGGTAGGGCCTCCCAGGGCCATATCCCTGCAAACAAAGCAAGGGTTTATTTTCAGGATTACTGTCATAGCAAACAAGTTAGCCTAGCTTCAGACTCCATGCAAAACTGAAACAATACAGCAGTTACACAGAAAGAGACCAAAGAAAGAGCTAAACAGCTCTTAATATTGTTTACAAATGCTCTCCTGGATACACACACTTCAGCTCCTACACAAGGAGTGAATTCTGTACAACACCAACCTCACACTTCCATGTGTGTTGGAAAAGATTTAATAATCCTAAATGAGAAAGACAAAAGGCAGCACTGAGGGTGATCTGAGCTGCAGAAGTAACTGCTAACCTTTTGCTTCCAGTGATACTGGAATTTAAAAGGTGCAAAATGAAAACAAGAGCAGGATTTGAAAAGCAAACTTTGTAAATCCATGAAGAAAACGTGGCTCTGCAACTCTGTATATACAGACACACGAGCGCACGCACATTTTACAGGGACTAATAGTGGAAAGTAGAATACCTTCAGCATGCACAGTAAGGGTGCGCTTTGACACCTAGGAGTCATCTTAACCTTCCCATTATGGTTAATTTATACAATGTTTTGTCTGTATTTCAATGAAATTGAAATACAAGTCCAAGTCTGTATATTTTAGTTGTAGGCAGCTGATCTTCTGCCAAAGCAAAAAACATATGTTTTTATAGATACATGAGACTTTTCTTGTTGGATGCATTTCTGTTGTGCTGGCTTCTTGTAGGCATCAGCTCCATTTTAAGTAGCATTTAAAATACTAGGTGACATGATATCAAAGCATGTCAACAGACTGAGTACTGAAAGTACAGAAGACTTCAAGGAAAGTGGTTACCAGTTTAGATATATACATTTGTATTTAATTTAGTTGCCACATCCAATACATTAGATTCACGGTGATAAGTCTATTTGAGGGGATTCAGAGAGACAGTCAACTTGAATCTCCCTCCAAACTGAAAATTTGGTGACTAATAATCCCAAACTTTACCATAAGAGGTCAAGGGAAAGTTACAACCCTCTATTTTCAGTTTACTCTGGTGATGTGACACACTCGGTATATACCGTCTGTCACCTCTCTGGGAGGGATGGTGACAGTTCTTTCCCCAGACTTTTCCAGAGGGTGATTAGGAGTAAGAGCTGCAGCTAAACTGACTCCAAAGGGCAGCAGGGAAACAAATGCAAAAGGAGCGGCTCATGCAAGCCTGGTGGTGTTACTCTTGGGCAGCCCCCAAGCCCTTTCTAAACAGAGCTCCACACCATCCATCCCTTCATTTAAAAGAGATTGATGAGTAAGTGGTTTAAAAACGTGCTCTAACAGGAAGCTTTTTTTAAAAAATAAAATCAATTTAAACAAAAATGTTGACTGCATTCCTTTAGAAGTCTCTTAGTAGAATAAAATGGTGCACCAAAGAGTGAGTGTGTGAGTGAGAGTGAGAGTGTGTGTATATTTTTTTTCCTGCAAAAAACATTGTATATGATCATACAATTAGACACTGATACAGAGTTGCACAGGAAAGAATTATTCCTAATGTTCAATTCCTATATTATAGGCTAAATATTAAGTATGTCTGCAATACAATGCATTTTATTCTTTACATTTCTGGTGTATTTGTAAGGTATATTTACCAAAGTCTGCTACAACAGTGATCTGCACCAAAGACAGTTATATCAATTCTGTGAGCACTCCGCAGCAGCGTATGTATTAACCCCTGCGGGCCATGCCGTTGCAAAGGATTTAGGGGTGAAGGGAGTTGATAATTACTTATGCTACTATAAAAAGTGTGTCCACTTTCATTTTAAGCCTTTTTCAGGGCTTTAAAGCTTTGACGTTTATAGATAACACCAGTTTCAGACGCTGTTTTGCGCTCCTAATACTCTAATGTGGCTTATAATGTAACATCAGTATTTACTCGCCCCAAGACCATAATGTGAACTAAAACCTCATTTAAAAAAAAAAAAAAAAAAAATCAAAGAAGGCTTAATTACTAAATTTAGACAAAGCAACTGTCTTAAAAAGGGGTTACACAGAAGGGCAGCTGACATAAGGATACTTCTAAAGAAGTAAGCCTTCCTGGCCAGAAGTTGCATCTCCCCTACTACTATCACATATTAGAACATGACCAAGAACGCCATCACTGCCTGGATTGAACTTCACTGCAGGATCAAGCAGAAGATAAGTCCTGCATTTATGACACCAGACTTGAATATCAGAAATTCAGTAAGTCTTCTATCTAATGTGGCTTCTATCTAGTGCAACAGGGGAACAATCTGCTAGAATTGTGAGGGGACAAGGAAAGATTTAAATAATTTATAGGCTTATAATAATTTGGTCTGTCAGAGTGCATCATGCCAGACTTCTCCGCTAGCTCCATCAATCCTGCAAACCTAGTTTTCATAAAATATCCTGTTTTGAGCTCTTAAGATCACATATGGAAGGTTTTCTTTGTGAACTGATGCAGGGCTCCTTTCCTGAGTCTATAATACAAACATTTTTTCTGAGAAGCACTATCTCTACTCTTCTCAGTGGACTGTTAACCCTTATGTATAGTGACCACAATTTTAATGTCAACAATGAACTATTCCAGTGCTCACTGATCTGTTTAGCAGAAATATCTGGTGATTCTAGGGCTGTGGAGCAGAGTTTGGGACTGCAGATGGAGGATGAGTATCCAATTTTCCAGTCTGATTTCAATGCTCTCCCCCTACTTCCCAAGCCCTGAGAATACTTCGTTCCTTTTTTATTTATCATCACAACAGCTCATATTGTGGACTGGTGCAATTACGCATTTATTCTTTGTTTTCAAGCTTCTGGGTGAAAATCCATTTTAAGTAATTCCATTAAAGCTTTCCAGAACTCACCCTGACAATACACATCTTTTAGCAAAATTCAGCCACTATATTTAAGAAGTGTGGTGTAGATTAAGAAGGTTCTAGCATGGTTTAGCCAACCAGTGTAGACAGAATCACACTATGTTAAAAGATGTGACAACCCAGTCAGTGCCCCAGGCTAGAACCCATGGAATCTGATCTCCTCTACACAGGCCAAATAGTGTTAAAAATGGCTTGTCTACACTAGGGTTTCAAAGCCACACCTGAGTGTTTTAAACTTTGCTAACAGGCCTATACCTGATAAGCCTACTTCTTCCCTACCCTACTCCAAACCAGAGAAGCAGCTTGAACTAAAGACATTACCAAACTGATCTTTAAAGCTTTTTCAGAAAGGTCTCTAGTTCAGAGAAAGATCCCACTGATGCTAATACAGGTTCAGCTGAATGAGTGTAGAGTTAGGAGCACTAGGGCAGTTCATCTGCTGGCTGCAGATGTTTCAGCATCACATAATCCTGCAAAACTAAGAGACGTGAGGATGGAAATGGTGTTGGCAGCTGACAGGCTGCCTTCCCCGGGCTCCTATCACTGATTCAGCCTTGGTAACGGTGGGAAATTAATCAAGAATTTCCCTAGAGCAGAGATGGCCAAAGCAGCTTCATTGTTGCCACACACTTAGGTTGATGCCACATTTGAAAAGTCCATTAAAAAAATTACATCTTCTTGAAATAGGGCTATTTAAATGAGCTATGTAAACATGCAGACTCCCACAAATGTATATTATGCTGGTGTGTGTGTGTGTATATATATATATATATTGGTTTTCATAAGTTGCTTTAAACAGCCACATTACAAACCATCAACTCATTTATAGAGCATTCACGTAAAAACGATCCACTGTAAGAGAGGAGGGAAACACGATGTGGAGAAAAAGCCATAGCAGGAAATCCACACTAGCAAGCACTGAATGACAACTGTATAATGCTCTGAATAGGCTTATTAGAGAGATAAGGTGGGTGAGATAGTATCTTTTATTGGACCAACTTCTGTTGGGGAGAGAGAGAAACTTTTGAGCTACAGAGCTCTTCTTCAGGGCTGGGGAAGGTACTTAGAGTGTCACGGCTAAAAACAGAATCAAACAGGTGTTTAGCCTATGTGGTTAGCACACAGAAGTTGATCCAATAAAAGATATTACCTCACCCACCTTGTCTCTCTAATATCCTGGGATTGACATGACTACAACAATATTGCATATTGAATAGGCTTGTAGGCTAACCAAATGGAATTTTCAGAATTATGTGCATAATTTTCTCATTAGACACTGAAATATAAGTTTGTATCCAAGCAATTACCCCAGCAAAGCAGATACGGATATTGACTCATCGTTGTATTACTTGTTTTACACTGGCATAACACTGAATTCAATGAAGTTACAACACAGTAAAACTGAAGTAAGGCAGATTTAATGCAACTGATTAATCACTAAGAGGCTTGGGTAGTTATCCAGCATGTGTGTCAAAGGCCAGAACTTATCCTTCTGATAATAACTATATCCTTCTACAGTTGGGAGCGGGGGGGGGGGGGTATGAAGAACTGCTTTAAAAATTAACAAAAATAAGGAGGCAAGTATCTTCAAGCTTTCAGCCACGTGGGGGTGGGGTGTGGGAGGGGGAAGGGCACCATGCACAGCATTTTTAGTGCATGGTGGGCAGCAGAAGACACTAAAAAGAGAAGAACTGTTCCCCTCCTTGGGAGCTAGCTGCTAGTAGTATTTCTGGGCCAGACCCCACAAAAATAAGGCAAAGGTATACTTACATTCTTATTAATGGCTCACACATCATGTTGGAAAACAACATGGGTACCCAGCAGGTAAGAGGGAGATAATTCTTACTACTCCAGCTGCTACTTGGTAGCCTGCCTGCCAGTTGAGCACTACAAGCTCTGGTTTCCAAAAGACAGCATCTGCCTCATACTCAAATAGCTGCTTAAAGTGTAATCAGGACATCAATCGTGTGTTTTACTACTGTGCTATGCCTCACAGTTTCTGTACCCAAGGTTTCTAGTACAACTGTGCATCCTGATGTGTTACCTACTTATTGGGAAACTGGAGGAGAATGTGTGCGGAGAACGATATGCTGTTGTTTTTGGATGTTTAATACATTTATACTGTACTTTTAAAATGATGGCAAGACTTAAGGTTTGAATCTGAACTCTCTAATGTTTGCTTACTTAAATCTACATAAGTAACTCGTGTGTGTGTGTGTGTGTGTGTGTGTGTGTGTGTGTGTGTGTGTGTGTGTGTGTGTGTGTAGGGGAGAGAGACTCGGTGGAATTCAATTTGGTTTTTTATAATTTCAACATAAAACTGATATTTAAGCCTCCCTATTTTTATCAATTTAAATGTTCACAGTTGAAGTAAATTATGGGGAGCTCAGACAACTTAATGACAGATTTTATATTAAAGTTTTATAACTGTTAATATTAATTGTTGTCACTACATGTCAAAAATATACAAAGTAAATATCCTTTGAATCAAACTCCCAAAAGTTGTCCAGCAGCATTTTTTATCTTTGCCTAGCTGTAAGTTTTGATCACCATTGATAGAAATATTTTATTCATCTGTTTGTGTGTCTAGAGTGAAATCAACAGTTACCGATAGTTACCAATGAAAATCAAATTCTTCCAAGAGTAGCTAGCTACACACACATGTACACCTGTACATCTTTGGCTATTAGAGTCTAATAGCCCAATAGTTTCTAGTCTAAGTCAAATCAGTATCTTTCAGCAAAAAGAAAAAAAAAATTAACGATAGATGCTTTAAATGTGGAGGTTTTATATGTCCTTCAATTCACCTATGAGAAGGTGTTAAAGACAAACCCCTAAAACAGAACCATCTTAAGCTTTAAAATGAAACAGAAGATTTTACTTGCAGAAATATTTGCGGTGAGTATTTTCCCTTTTCCCATAACACAGATACTGCACAAGTAACCCAGAAGAAAACAATGTACAATCACACAGTGCTTTATTACCTGTCTTCCCCTATCCATTCGATCCTCAGGTCTGTGGGGGTAATTCATTGGTCCACCTAGTCCTCGATACTGATTTTGCTGGAATGCTGCACCCTGGGATTGCAGCATGCGGTTCCAAGATATAAGAGGGGCAGCCCCAGAATTTCTGTGTAAAGAACGTGTATTAGAGCATGTTATTAATTTATATATAACTTCATATTACAAAGCCCAACCTTTTGTAGACATGTATAATAAATGATTCGATTTGCTTAAGCCCAGATCTATCGTGTTAATTGCATAGTCATATTACAATCTATGGGAACTACAAGTGCCTCTAAATGATTTGGCTCACACTGTGTAAGGAAGAAGCCCTGCACAATTTTAACTATCAGACCATGTTTACTCACTGCTTCACTCTCAAACATACTAAGGTGGAGAAACAGATGCTTTTGAAAGAATGCAAATTCGATTTTGCAGAGTCAGGGATTTTTTTTTTAACTCCCTAAAAGGATTTTGCTCATCCTGTATTTTAGAGGCAGGTTTGCCAGTCTGTTTGCAGTGACTGCCAATATAGATTTGAAACAAAACATCACTGAGTTAGCTAAATGTAACACACTATCCAAAGTGTAAACATGTGCAACACAGGAGAATGAAGCTTTATTTTCTAAATGTCCAGACTCTTTCTGGGAGTCCATTCTTTCTAGTTAATTGCAGGTTGCAAATGAATTCTTACTGCTGAGTATTTTGAATCTAGGGTAGGGGCCTTGGCTGTTTTTTCCCATCCATTATTCTGCTCAATATGTCAGAAGGTCTGATCGGGAAGAAACCTTTTCAAGTTCTATTGATGCAGTTTTCAATTGACCATGGTGACCTAGCAACATAAGCACTAATTGGCACGGACTGACTGACATTTGGTGTACAGTTTATATGGGAACACAAATTCAACATTTATTTTAACCTAGTTTCTCATCCTAGATTACTAGCAGCAAGAAATATTTAATTGCCTCCAAGTACCTAGTCTAAAATTACAAATATAAAACAGGCACATCAAATCCTTGTTTTATTACAAATATTCACAAAAATGATATAGCCATGTACTGCTTAGGACAGGATCTCTCCAATGCTAGAGAATCCAAAATCCACATTTTCTGCAGAGAACACATACCACATTGTGTTGAGGGCAAAGAGACTTCATTAGAAAATTAGATATTATTCACTGCAATTCATATACAAATCCTGTAAATATAAATCTGTTTTGGTTACTGTTCAACAGGTATACACTGATATTCTATTATGATCTCTGAGCAAATGAGGAAAGTAATTAGCATAAAATATCAAAATGTTGGACAAACTTTTAATTTTAAAATTGATTGTAATTACACTAATGTCAGTATTACTTTCCTTGTCTTTGAAAACCTCTGGCTGGATCCATTTGGTTAAAGATACTAAAGTCATCCCTGCCAGAATTCTACCAAAGTCAATGAAGTGACATCGAGGCTGAATTTGACCCCACTCTATTCAAGCAAGCACTCAGGGTTTTAATAAGGTGATCACATTCTCCTTCTTGAAGATTATAAAAGCATATTACACATAGCTGCCTGTACAACAGCTGAAAGATCAGTGTAGGGCTTATGAGAGAAGGATTGGTGGGGGTGGGGAACGTTTTAATGCAGTTTAATATGAACTTCACTGATAGGAATGGAGATAAAGTCTATATTAAGCCAGCGCATTGATCATGGCAAGCTGTTTCTGAAAACCCAAAAACACAAAAAGGTAAATATAACAAGTGGGGGAAAAGTACACATTTAAAGAGGGGCTTTCATGTTTAAATTCCTATTCCCATTCATTTTAGTTTTACACTGTAAAAACTGCATTATGTTTACTTTATCTGGCCAGATTTTAAGGACAGTTATGATGTCCAAAACCTAGGCAATAAGAACTCTTACTGTCCACAGAGATAAAAGAACAAGATTCCTAGTATGAAGTACGACTCATGCTAGATGCTGGATGCATAGTTGGCACTTACAAGCAATATGCAAAATAATATTTACAGAAACAGAACTAAACATTGCACAGAAGCAAAACCTTAATTACTGTTGAATTATACACCCCTTTTACCTATTTTCCGTCTCAAACAGGAGACTATGCATTCATAAAATGTTATCTGAAACATTTACTAGTCAGACCAATATTGTAATTATTTAAAGTCAATGGCAGGGTGAATTAAGCACCCAAGATCACCTAAGACTAGTGCGGAGATATTCCTTTTGTTTAAATACATGTTTAACAATGTTTTTATTTTATATTTCAAGGAAATAATATCCTCATCTTAAGGTAAAACAGTGGATTCAAAATACGTCTTGATAGTTTGTCAGATAAATCATAGTGGTGACAGGAGAAAATTCCATCAAAACACTATGAACTTTAAGTAGGATGAACTCTGGTCTTTCATTAACTAACAATCATTTGATTTCAGTAAGCTTGCCAACATTTCCATTATAAAGTCACTTTGCCACAAAAGTCTATGTAGGCTAGGCTTCTGTAAGGTCTCGCTTCGTAAAATTTTAAAAACAGATTCCATTTAAATCAATATGTTTAAACTCTATGCAAATACCAAGGGACTGTGGTTAAAAAGCATTTGTGCCTTTGTAACTCAAGGTGATCTTAAACAAGTTAAATTATTCAGGCAGTAAGCGCGGAACATGAATTTGGAGTATTTAACTCCCCCCAAACCACCCCAAGCAGTAATTAAACAGCCAATATGTTGATTTTTAATAAGACAATATGCATGTACAGCAATAACTATTCATAAAGGGTTTTAGCAATTCACAGTTATTGCATACAGGGCAAAAGTTACACAATATATTTTTGTATTAGGCAAAAACGTACATTAACTTTAGCAGCGTAATTTTGTAAACTGCATATTAGGAGTGCTTACTAAGATGGATGGACAATGTACTGTGAGTGTTTCATAGATTTAAAAGCTTGTTAGATATTTCTATTGTTTTCAAGCCACTGTAAAAGTGAAACAGAGCTATTTAGTATCATCAGAAGATTTTAGCTAAACCTTTTAAGTTACTGAATATTCATATAGCATCTAACATTTTCAAAATGCTGTGCAAGTACTACATAGTATTAACAGTAACAAAACCAGCATCCAGACTTCCATTCTGTCCTTCGCTCATTAGGTTATGCACCTTATTCTATGCCAAAACAGTATTAATGCAAGATTACAGTTGACATTTTAATTTGACAAATCAGGAAATTAAAAGTTACAGTTCCCACAGAAATAAATTCTGTGCTATTGTGCACATGTTACCACTGGATCTAGGCTCTGTCTTAACATATAGCTTGACCTCTTAATATACACGCAGTAATACAGAGTTACAGACAGAAGGGGAGTGCCCTTTGTGCTGTATTTGAATTAGGACAAAACATGATACATTACCCAATATCGTATGATTGTGTAATGAAACCCTAATACACATGGTAAGTGACAGTTATGGTTGCTTTAGGAAGGTGTTCTATAATAAAAAATGTTAATATGATTCAGACTTCCAACGATCTAAAACAATCCTAGCTTAGTTTAGATTTTCAAGTTATGCCATCAACACTCAGTGAAACGATCGTGTTCTCTTCCCTGAAATGCTAGGAAGCGAGGCTCAAACCCAGACCTCTCAAGCTTTCTGGTGGTATGATCAATGAAGCCCACAAATAACATTAAATATATAAAGCTTCTAAAATATAGTAATTAAGTCCAGCTACTGCCATTGAAGAAAAAAAAAACAAGCCTCGAACACAAAGCATTCTCACACAGTGGTGCTGGAACAATTTTTATAGTGGGGGTGCTGAGAACCACTGAACCAAAACTGTCAACTCTGTATATAAAAGGAAACCACTTCAAGCCAGTTGGTGCAGTTGCACCCCCAGCATCTCTAGTTCCAGCACCTATGTTCTCACATGCTTATTCAGTATTAATTAGGCCTAAAATGCTTTAGATTTTAGATTGACTGTATCAGAACTTCTCAGATCAGTAAGACTGTTTGCAAGTATGCAGCAGCTGTTCTGTTCATCAGTAACTTCCTGCGGTTTTAATAATTTATTCCCTCTACATATACTTTTGAGACTGTTACACCACTGGCTCTAAAAACGTACATACTCCTGTACAGATAACATGCTTATTTTGATTCTGAGAGAAGCATTTTATAAGCATCAAGTTTCCCTTTCGCAAGCCAAAAATCTGACCACTTTCAACCCAGCCTTCCAGATATCTTTGAACCTGCTTCACTGGCTCCTCAAAAGATTCATTGGCAGGGATGGGACTATATTCACATTCCCTGCTGGCTGTTGTAAGTGGAGGAGGTTCCCTTCTCCCAGTCCTGCCTCCTTTAGGTGAAGAGTTTCTTCCTGGTTGTGTTGCTCCCCCTGTATGTTACGATTTCAATGCCTATCCACTTCCCAATTTGCCCCGACCCAGGCAGAGCAAGAGGAGAACAATCAGCAGGAGCAGACAGTGGCAAAACAGCACATGGACAGCAGTGTCACAATGTCACAAAAACTTGATGGCAACTTCCCTCCTGCTGGGTAACTATCCGCAAGCTGAAAACCACGAATCTATAGGGCATTAGAATGAATAAAAGAGTCCCAGGTCTAAAAAATTATCAGGTCTATTACAACCAACTCTCCTCCAATCTCAAGTCCTTTAGAAGCATGGGCAGAGAGTCTGTTCACACATGCAAACATTCAGGCCCATCACCTTTTAGATGCATGCTTAAATCAGTAAGGCAAGTCATTTAATGTCAATGCTCAATGCATGTAAACATTTTAACCTTTTTTCTTTCTAATCAAGTATCTTCAAGAACATGGTGGGTGTATTTGTCCACACTGGGGAGCTAAGTCTGGCAAGCTAGTGGTTTTATAAATCAAAGAGGTATGAACACAAAAAAGTACCAGAAAAAAAAAATCTTGATTTATGAAAAGCCACTTTACTTTCATTTAAAAGCTGGACGGATTTTCTGCAAACTTGCCAAAGAGATTCCCTTCTTGGCTAAGCCATGGCATGAACGACTTCAGTTCCATCAAGTAATTGGAGGAAGATTGAAAATGGAAGTTTAAGAAATGAACGGAGATCTCCACATTGTGACATAACTAGCACATCGCACAATGTTCACACATCCCACCCCCTACAATACTGAAAGCACACTGGGTAAGGTTAAGGAGCCAGTGATGTGACCATATACTATACTAGTGAGGCTGTACAGCCAGATGTCTGGACCCTAAGTACAGGCATCTTTCCCATGTTAAAAGGATATTAAGTTCTGTGTCCCCATGCCAAGACCTCTCCACTATTAAAACTATAATACACACACACACACGCGCCAGCATTGGTTGAAGAGGTGGAAGTGTGAAGCTGGAAATCCAGAAGCCAAAACAGAAATTTTAGTTCAATTATACTGAATCAGTGAAATTAGCAGCCCAATGACATTCTAGAATAAAATGAAATTCCTACCATTGTAAAAAAACATTACAGCACAGTACTGTTTCCTTAAAAAAACAAAAGAAAAGTTATTTGTGAACCTACTTTTAGTTAAGATCAGGTATTTCAGTTTGTTACATTGCTGAAGATAACCCTGAAAATAAAGTTTATAAGGCAAGATTCCACATTAAACATGGCAAATTAAAGGGGAATTGGACTGATTTTGAGAGAGATAAAAATGCTTGCCATGGAAGGTGTGCATATTTGTTAAAAGCCCAACAACTTTTCCCCAGTCTGATTCTTTTCAGCGTTAACAGCTGTAAGTAAACATAGTGTATGTCAAAGTTAGTGTCCATTTTAAATATGTATTAAAAAATTGCACTATATATCTTAATATAAGTATTCATAGCACCAGATATCCTGGAGTTTGTAAAGTCCATCCGACTTAAGGGAATACAACCTATCAATGAAGGAACACATGTAAAACATCCCTTATTATCAAACCATGTCACATTCTTTCTATTCCATGGTACTTATTGGACTGCAGATTCTATAATCCTCCTCGGAGTCCCTTCTGCATTTAATTCAGTTCAGTCTTAAGTAGTTAAAGGAACTGTTTTCAGTGGCAACTAATAACTACTGACCTACAGTGACACTGCCCTACAATAGGCTTGTCAGGCCTGAAAAAGTTGTACCAAAGAAGCTGATTAGGACTTCAAGAGGTTTGTAGCAAGAATCAATGGCTAGTCTGTACTAATGCTGTGGTTCCAGCACAGAAATGATAAAAGTGGAACACCATTAGTTATGCCTCATTAAGCTCCACAACCCTCCTAAAAAGAAATTTGTTTAGCCTGTACAAAAATCTAATGCAGTTTTAAGCTCTCTGTGTTGAATTTCATGGTATCTCAAAAGCTTCAATAAGATAAAGGCCAAAGATCCAAGAATGGTAACCAAAGCATCAACAGTAAAGTTAATTTTGAAGTTTTTGGTTTTTAATAGAACGTGTTTTTTTCTTTTTTGCTTTCTTTCTTAGCCAGAAACTCAATCTTTTAAAAAGAGAAATACTGAATTTTGCAACCCACAATAAAAATACATCATGGATTTAATATCTTGTAACAGTTTGTTTTTAAAAGTTAATATATTTAAATAGAAAAAAAAAAGCCTAGTTTTAAGACTAACAACATATTGTGGACTATGAGGGAGCTAAGCATTTAAAAACTTTTTACAAAATTTAGGTGGCCCTACCTTTCATATCTCTGTGGTGGCTGTTGAAACAGAGGTGTGGGACCTCGCCATGATTCTTGGGGCCGTAGATCTGTATAATAAAACAAAACAAAACAAAAAAGTCAAACAATATGCAAAAACCAGTTCCATACATCACTTATTGTTAAATATGTGTTAAAAACAAATTTTTAAAAGTTTCAGAGAACTAACAAAAAACCCCAAATTGGACTTGCTGCCAAATACTTTTGGGCCACTTTTTTACTCTATGCTGGTAATTGTAAAGTAATTCCACTGACTTCAGTGGAGTAACTGTGACTTGAAACCGGTGAAAGAGCAAAGTTTCTCCATTTGTATCTTATTAATATACACAATGGAAAGCTAAATTTCAGGTAATCAAGAGGAAAAAATTACAATGACTCAGACCAATACACTGGTTAATGTTTTAAACCTCTGAATGTATACATTTTCTGGAATTTTTACAACGAAAGAAATCATATGACTCCTACTACAACTTTTGAAAAGCCTCCTTCAGACAACATTTAGCATTACCACCAAATACATTCACCAATATGCCAGGATGTGTGATCTTTGTAATTAGAGGGGGGGAAAGCAAATTGATAATGAATTGCAATATTTCTATAAGCATCAACCAATAATTCTGTCCTCTTTATTAGGCTGAATTATTCACCATACAACCTGAAAGCTGAAAGGGTGGAGACATAATTTAAGAATGCTGTATTTTCAACTTTGTCTGGCCACCAGAATATTATGATTTACTATGGGTCCTTCTGAACAGTTATTATACAGATGGAAAAAAAATTGGTAAAATCTGGCTCAGAGCACATGGCACTGCAGCAGTAAGAAACAGTAATGAAAGGGACCACCCACTTTTCAATTGTTTTCTTGTACTCAAGCTCTAACTGTGTACAAAGATGTACTAGCAACGACTTCGTTTTAATAAGACATGCAGTTAAATGGCTGCTCTTCTTCTAAATAAAATTGACCAGTAAACAGGATGAAAAGAAACATCTAATCAATAGCTCCCTGGTCAGTTCACAACACTTAAATTGTGTATCAGTCAAAAGCTTCAGTTTCAGTGACATCTTTGATTATCTTCAATGGTGTTTAAGTGTGACCTAATTATAACAGCTGGTTCCAGAAGTTGTCTAATGGATATGCTCTGATAGGATAGTAATACCCCGTTAAATTGTCAATATTCAAGGACACCAAAGCTTAGCAATACTTTGACAGAACTCCACATTTACTTTTCCAATTGAGCTTTTAAGAAAAGCATGGATAGGGGGAAATCTAGCCTCTCTTCTAGGAACTCAGACTGGATTGCTTGTACATTTTAATGGTCTGACCTCAACAGAAACCTTTTATGGTAGCACTTGAGAGAACTCTGTAGTGCGGGCAGGTCCTACTGAAGATAACAGCTTTGCTGGTAGAAATAAATTCTGATCTCCAACAGTTCTGCTCTTCCTGCCTTGAGCCTCCTTTGATCAGAATGAGTCATGCTCACATAGGCCAGATTACAAAGTTACTTGTAGTGTGGACAATATATCCATTAGAGACTAGACTGAGATTCCCCAAACTCATTTAACTTGTAACTAATTGCTAGTTTGAAGATAACGCATTATATATAAAAATAATGGTTTAGGGTGGCCAGAGTGGCTGGGGAATTTATGGGATCAAATTAGGAAAAGGAAAAAGTAGACTAATCAGAAAGTTTAAACAGTGAGGTCTATTATAGAGGATAGGATACTTCAAGAGAAGTAGATTCATCATTCTAATTAGGATAGTACCAAAGCTCTTGAGTATGTATTGTAGGGAACAGTACTGACTATACTGACCATTTCAATCTTCCACGATCCATAGTTTCAAACCTTTAATTTTAAACAAACTCCATTTGAAAAGAAATGCAACATGAAAGATCTGCATTTTAGGATTAAATATTTAACCCAAAGGTATGCCCATAATTCTTTTAATTAGACTGTCCACCTGGTGTCTCATAGTCCTAGTAAATGGCCCCACTTTTCCATTCAGAGCTGTCAAGAAAACTGCCCCCATTCCTGGGCTTGGACTCTACCATGGTGATCCAGCCATATAAGACCTCTAGGCTAGATTCCTTAGTTCTCAGTACCTAAATAATATGGTCACCGGGTTCCTAAACTGACAGCTGTTCCATATGCTCAGAAACATCGCTCCAGCACTCTGATCTCTTTAACTGGCTCCCTATTGAATGCCTCGTCAAATTCATGGTTTTGGGTCCTGTTTTAAGGGCTCCCCAGGAGACTCTTCCCCAAATTATTTCAGGGACCACCTCACGATGTGCTAACATGACCTAGGCATGCCACTGAAACAGAACTAAGAACTTCACAAGTCAGAGTTATGTTCAGGAGACAGATCTTTCAGCAGCTGACCCACAAACCTGGAACTCACTGCTGGAGGAGGCTGGGATGAAAAACTCCCTTTGATCTACCTGTCCCACAGCCACCCCGCAAAAAGAACCAACTACTGAACAAAAATTAAGTACAGTCCTTGCTGACTATAGGGAAGAGGGTTTTTTTTTAATGTGTATGCTTTATAATGTTGAGAGCCACTCAGATACAGCTGTAATGGGTCCTGTAAAAGAACTCAAACAGACTAACCAGATTGCGTCACTGCTGATGGACAGCAGCAGCAGTATGAGAGTCTAGGGGGTGGGGAAAAGGGAGGAGGAGAGTCAAACTGCCCTTTCCTGTCTAGTACACAGATGGAGAGTGGGGTGGAGGGGAAGGACACGTCACACTTCCAGCAGCGTGGAGATGGGGTGCTCCCTCTTTTCTTTGCAGCTAGGAAGTAGGGGAGCACTCCAAGCGGCCAGGGGGCCATGCAGATGAAAGAAGCTGCCCTTGTTCCTGGCAGTTGAGAGCTACACATTTAATCCAACACTCACTTATAAAAACCCCATGTCCTCTGCTCCTCCGTGAAGTCCAAGGAAAGCCCTCCAGCAAGAGGAGATTAGTCCCCACCAGGTACAGGGTGCATCTTTCATATTGACCCCCGAATCACAAGCACCTGCTGTATGTGTGTTTCAAGCTCTGTAACCCTCCCATTAGGACACAGCCCCCTTCAGGAAGTAGCTCTGATCACATCTCCTTGTACAGCACTGAGGAACACACAGAAAAGTATTCACAAGCAGGAATATCTTAATAATGAAGTAGAGGTTAAAACAAACTTATTACCATTCTTTGCATGGTTCTGACAGAAGATCACTTTAAGAAGGGAAAAAAGCCTGAAAGTGAATCACACTTCAAAAAGGTACAAACAGGAGAGGAAAACACGACAGTTAATATTTTCTTTGGTCTTTACAAATTAGGCATTTCCTAGAGCTATAAGGCTATATAAACTGCCTTCTCCAGCAACTCCTCAAGTAACAATTTATCTAATCAGTGTAGCAATCAAAGACAAGATTTCATGTTTACTGATTGCACTAATCAAAATCACTTTTCAAATGCAGCTAATTGACAAGTTTACTGACTGAGATGAAAGTCATAAATCACATACTCTGGATTGCAGAAACCAAATATGCCATTCACACAGTACCACCAGACTGCACTTGACTCCCCCAAGTTATCAGCACACAGACAATTATTCATCAACTGAAAATTGGCACATCAAAGTCAAATCAGAGAACAACCGTAAGGAACACCCACAGCAGGCTCTTGAAAAAGAGGTGGTGGTTTGATTGACCACACTGATCTTCTAGAGTCCCATTTTACCTCATCATATATAAAATACAAATCTCCTAAAATAAAATCTCCCTTCTTAAACCCACAGTTTTAACTGCGTTATCTCTACTTTTCCCAATACATTTTAAACTACACAAAAATTGAGAGAGTTGTTTTCTGGGAGCTTTTTAGTCAGATTACTATCTTTGACATACAACTATTCCCACTCATCAAGGCCTATCTTCTGGCCTCATCTGTAGTTGTTTTATAGTAATACAGAAAGAAGCTGATTAAATCTGATTTTGATATAATATATGTGTGTGTGTCTCATTTAGAAAATCTTTTCCATGTGGCAGTGTAGGACTGCCCAGCTGAAGACTTCTGACTTTTCAACATCATCTCCAAGAACTCCTGACAGAAGATTTTGTCCTCAGGCTTACTTGAGACACCAGTGGAAGAGCCTTTGGATTTTGGTGAGTCATTTGTTCTTGAGTTTTGAGAGAGACAGGGGTATAAGAAAGCTGCCACAGCTAGATCCAGAAGCCCACAGTACCCAAAAACCCTGTTTAGCCAGAATTACAGCTAGCAGTAGGATTAAAGCTCAGTCATTTTTTTTTTATTGCCTTGGGAATCATTCGTATTGCAGGAAAAACATATGGAATGTTTGCTACAGTTTAGTAAGAAGGCTACTGTCTTACTGAAGGAAGACAAATGCTAGCTAAATTGCTCTCAGCTTGAATATGTGTATGACCAGAGCTC
Source organism: Chelonoidis abingdonii (assembly GCF_003597395.2). Taxonomy (NCBI): domain Eukaryota; kingdom Metazoa; phylum Chordata; order Testudines; family Testudinidae; genus Chelonoidis; species Chelonoidis abingdonii. The sequence continues at coordinate 213,620,934 of NC_133771.1, read as the reverse complement.
CACAGAAGCCCATCTACTGTGGGTCATCAGCAGGCCAGATGTGGGCCACATTCTTAGAGGCATCCATTAGTAGGGCCACAGGAAAAAAGTGATCTGAAGAGACATTTCTTCTGAAAACATCAGGTTAGAGTCTGTATGGTATCTTGATGTATCATTACTGGATTGCAGAGGGCTTCATTCTCTACCTGGCAAATGGGAGTTGAGCTGAGATACATGATGCCATTAATTCTAGGAGCCTCAGGAACACATGAACTAGGTATTGACTGGACACCACCAAGTATTTCCTGAGATCCTTCTTGATGAAGGTCAACTTTTGCGATTGTTGACGCTATGCATACTCCAACTAGGGGTCATCTTTTGAGTAGAACTGAAAATGGATTTCTCTTGGCTTATCCTTACGCCCTTTAAGTCTTTGGCAAACCAGATTGTACACTCTGCAGCATCTGCTCCCTCACTAACCAATCACTGAAGTATTGGAAGAGGTGGATACTAAGCCTCAAGTCCACTGCCACCAAATTTAAGGCAGTTAGGAAATAACTTGAGTGTAGCAGGAAGGTCAAACTAGATTTTCATGGCTTGAGCTAAAGAGATCTCCTGGAAGATCTCAGTATCATCAGCAGAAGAGAAGGGGATAGACTACACAGAAATTGGTAAAGAGTAAGGAAACTTCTCAGTCTTCTGTCCCTCCTCTTCCTCCAATTCAGAGGATACTCTGTTCAGGATACTTACGAAATGGCAAACACAATGGCAACATTTTCTTGCTTTTTGAAAGATGCCTTTAAGAGACTGAAGATGGCAATTGATGCCACATGTTAAAGGAAAGCTGAACTGCCCATAAGATTGTTGACTTGACATCCCTTTTCCTTACATGGGTGAGAAAGTCCAGGGGCACAAGAATCAATCTTCATGCAACAGAAGAGTAGGGAAACCGGCACTAGGGAAGTAATAATGACAGAAAAGGAAAAACTAACATTAGGAATAGACTGGATTTTAGATTTGCAGGACCACACCAAAAGAAGGGGAGACTTCAACAGCATCCGAAAAAAAAAAAAGCTGAACTATTATCCTTGGAGATAGATGCTCAAATGAGAATACAAAATATTCTTGTCTTGGCAAGTGTTGGATCTGAGAACCAACCAAATCCAAGGACCCATTCAAGGAGCGATCTTCTCTTTTATTGAATCTTCCAATTGGTAGAATGGGTCTCCTTTGGGAAAATGTAGGGGAAACCCCAAGATCGTTCCTGAGACAAACTGATGGACTGGAATTCCACATTGATCAGTGGATTCAAGCCTCCTGAATTTGAAGGAATAATGGTATTTGTATCTGGAGTGTCTTCTATACAACGAGATGTACTCAGATGCTATGGTGATGTAAGCCACATATGTACCTAAATGAATAGATCAAATCCATGTATCTAAGGCTCAGAGGATTACTTTGAGAGTTCTCCCTCAAAAGTGCCAAGACATGATCTTTAAAAATGCAGAAATCAGTACCAGACACTCATGGTACTCCAAATGGGTTATACAGTCCCAACATTTGTTTCTTTTTCTCCCTTCTGATGAACACAAAGATTTGAAGTTTAAGTATTTCCTATGACCAAGGCAAAAGACAGTTATGCCTTTCATTCTGATTATCACATTCTTCTCTCCACACCATTACACATTCTCTTCTATTTCTGATTACTATAAAAACTTTTTTAAAAAAATCAAAGTTAGTAGTTAGGGCTGATGTCCTTAGCCTCTGATTGCCAGAAGCTGGGAATGGGTGACAAGGGATGGATCACTTGATGATTCCCTGTTCTGTTCATTCCCTCTGAAAACCTGGGCACTGGCCAATGTCAGAAGACAGGACACTGGGCTAGATGGACCTTTGGTCTGACTCAGTATGGTCGTTCTTATTCTTAATAGCCACAGTCACTCCACATTGGTTAGAGCAGCTGGGAAGGCTGTATGTGCAATGTGATACCTTAAAAATTTAAAGGTTTGATCCTGCAGTCCTTTACTTTGGGACTGGACAATATGTTTAATTTAAAATGGCTACCATTATTTTATCTCAATTGTTCACTTCCACTTCCTGGGACTTCTGTTATTACTGAAATATAATAAAGTGACACTCTCCCATTCTGCAAATAATTTGATCTCTCTCTCATGAATGCGTGCAAGCTGGCTAAAAGTACCGCAAATTTATAACATTATTTTCCCATTAGCTTTTTGCCCTCTCTTGTCTGTTTGTCCCAACTCTTCAAAACTAGCTTGGTCACTCATCTGTTTTCCAAAATAGGTTTTCCCAAGAATTCAATAGAGAAAGGAAAGTCATCATTTTACTACCTTTTCAGGCAGTTCACCTAACTCTCCTCCTGCCTCTTTGAGGCCCAGTTCTCTCCATACATCTGCTACCATTATTGCCCACTGTAAACAGATTGAGCATGTAGCAGTGTCTGATCGTGGGAGAAAGGAAGGTAGAAAGCTTAAGAGTTTCAACATATGAATGATTAACCATTTTAGGGTAAAAAAGCCTACTTTAAAATATAACTGCATGATAGCATGATAACTGGGCCTGAACATAGGAAAGAAAGTCTTACTCCCTATGCTCAGTCTCTTCTCTTGCTCTTCTGCTCTGTTGTCCAGGACACAAAATCCACATCTGACACGTTTTCTGCTGGTGCTTCAGAGATCAGGATTCTGGCAAAGCCTGTAGGTTTCACTGTTGTCCACGAGAGGTTATCCACTCAAGTCTAAACACACTACATGTTTAGAGCCCACCAAGTTTCCCCCCCACACTCCTGTTTCTAACATTGGGATGTGTGCTGACAGTCAACAACACAATCCTGCTTGAAGAAGTACAAATGCAGTTTTACAGAGAAGATCTTAGAACAATTTACTACGCTATCACCATGCAGAACAGCATCAAAGCGGTGCAATAAAGAGAGCAACACAAGATCAACCATTTGGAAGTGAAACCCCTAAGTGACGTAGGCCTTTAAAACAGATGAATTCTGAGCAACTGTGGGCACATCAAACATATTGGCATGTCAGGTTAATGCAGGGTTGTAGGAGGAGACTAAACTCATTTCAAATCATGACTATTAATATTTAACCAGGTGTAAGGTGAGAGTCAGGGAAGCTTATCCATTATGCCACATAGCTCAGACACTTTCTTCCAGTCATACATTGAATAACCAATGATTAAAGTAAAGAGGACTTTTCAAAGATGATCTTTTGGAAGTTTTTCAATATTTTCTAGGATTGTAAGAGTCCATATTCCCGTTAATAGGATTTTGACTACAGCAGAACCCCATTTTCCAGCTCTCTGCATTAATTGAACCACCAGTGTGCACACACAGGAATATGGAAAATTGATGCTTTAGCCCTGGCCCCCACCACCCAGGGCTGAAGCATATAACTTAGCTTCACAGGGGCCACAGTGATGTGAAGCCCCAGGCAATTGCAACAGACAGGTTGAGAAACACTGTTGTAGACAGTCGCTATAATGTTCAGGGTTAGAGTGTAAAAATGACCAGTACCTGTACAACTTGTTAAAAACTCACATTGGTTTTCTTGTTATTAAATGAACAAAACATTATTTGCAAGAACTAAGGGTTTGTATATTGTGTTAAGTAGGTAAGTAGATGAGAAAGGGGATAATGTTTGAATGCTTTTCCAAGATGGGGCAGCTAGTTTAAAAGCAATTCCGCATTTTAAAACAACAGAGAAAACTCTTTGCCCATTCTCCTGATTAGCTGAATTTTTTATTATCCAGTCTGGCCCCAGTCCCAATTAGATCAGATAAACAGGGTTCCACTGTATTTGGTGCTACTCTGAGCAGAGATTTCCAATCTAGACAGTTCAATCAACATCGGTGTAACTCTTATGCTAAACACCTTTGATGCAAAATGTCAGTGTTGACATTCGAATGGCTACCTCAAAAAGTGCTGATGCTCATGTAGTGCTAAAGAGAGGCACAAAGGAAAAACAGGTTTTTTCCTTCCCCTTTGAGTACAAAAGAGATGGTCAAGTTTCTTAATCCTCCTGTGCGGGACACAACAGTTTAAATATGAGATGTTGCAAATCTCAAACTTACTTTAGATCAACACAAATAGGTCAAGACATTTCTTTCACACTTATTTTAAAGGTGAAATGGGCTCAAAATTCAGAATCCCTTGAGCAATGAGTGTCTTAAATAACTGACAGAGCTTTGAACAGGAATAAAGTTTCAAATTCCCACAATACAACGGTTTAAACCCTTTCTTTCTGCCTCATACAGAGAAAAGTTTTCAAAGCACTAACACACAATGCAGAGGTAACAATTTAAGGAGATTAAAAAAAATGAAATCTGTTCAATATTCTAGTTCTTGGCAAAGACAAAGCAAGCAATTAATTTTTTTAAGGCTGTATATAATGGTAGTTGCCTTGAGACATGTCTTATGGTCTTTTTGGATTGAAGCCACGCTTTACAGTGATAGACTCAAAGCGCTCAATCTATTTAGCTTAACAAAGAAAAGGTTAAGGAGTGACTGGATCAGAGTCTGTAAGTGCCTGCATGGGGAACAAACATCTGATAATTGTCTCTTCAATCTAGCAGACAAAGTACAACAAGATACAATGGCTGGAAACTGAAGCTAGACAAATTCAGATTGGAAATATGGCATGAATTTTGAACAGTTAAGGTAAATAACCACTGGAACAATTTACAAAGCATTGTGGTGGATTCTCCATCACCTGCAATAAAATCAAGTTTGGACAGTCTTCTAAAAGGTATGCTCTAGTTCAAAGATAAATTGTTTCGGGGAAGTTCTATGTCCTGTGTTATACAGGAAGTCAGACTACATGATCACGGTGATCCCTTTTGGCCTTGGAATTTATGGCAACTCTACATGCAACAATGCACCTGCTCCAATACTAGAGGACAGTCTTAATATTGCAGATGTTGGCCAGTGGACCCCCGTAACTGTACTTAGTAGCACAGATGCTTGTGTCGCTATCTCCAGTCCCTCCTAGCTAAATCTCTTGGAGGGACAATTTTAGGGAATGCTGATGCTAGATTTTAGTAGTTGTACTTCTACTTTCTGATAAAGCATGTTCATTCACAGATCGAGAAGAGTGTCTTTTCTTTTAAATTAAATTGATTACTTTTCTGTTTTACATTGGCAGGCAATTAGTTTTCTATTTTGTTGTTTTCTGCCAATATAATAGAAACACCATGAAGTGAATTTTTAAAAATAATTTCCTCAGCAGTGATTTAACAGGCTGGCTCCCAATGTAAGAATACAACTGAGCTAACATACAACATCAGCACCTGTAACATTGGGGATTGGGCAGGGGAGGAGAGAGAATGACAAGAAACTGAAAAAAAAAGCATCTGTCTACACCATAGTCACAGACTGGGCACTGGCCTGTGCTGTAATGCACAGTTACAGCAGTTGTCACATTTTGTTTTATAAAATGGTTCCCTCCTCCAAAGCAGGACAGTGGGGAATCTATATCAGAACCCAGGAAGAAGCAGAAATATAATTCACTGTACTCAAGTCTTGCAACTCCTAACCATTCTAAGTGCCTTTCCTATAGTCAGCAACCCATGAACGTGCTCTTAAACCAAATAGCCCTTTAATTTTATCATGAAGAATACTATGTAGTTGTAACAAAATAAAAGTCAGACAGTTCAATTTTAAAATTCATTAAATTTGATAATGCAGGGGGGAAGGGGAAAAAAACAAAAAACTTACTTGACAACAATTTAGGAATCTGTGGTTGGCCACCTAGAAGTGGTCTATATGGGTTTCCCTGATAAGCCCCAAGTGGTGCTGCATTACTATAGACTCCACTTCCTGACTGTCCTCTTTCCCGTGACATTGCATGGCTGTAATGTAAAAGAAATGGAAAGTAGTACAAAAGTTATTTTCTCAATGTCATATTACTAGAACAGCTGCTACCAAGTCAGTCAAATATGACAGCTTCTCCAGCGTACTGATGGAGATGCTCCATGAGCAGTGCAGTAATGCACCACCTGTAAGGGTCCCATGCACAAATGTGAAGCTCACATTTTATGACCTAGTTGGTTACTGTGAAAATTCTCTTATGCCACAGCTTGCCAAAGAAAAGTAGCTTTTTGTTTTTTGTTTTGTTTTTTGGGGGGGTGGGGGGGGTTTGCACAAACAGTGTAAAAGTTTGGGTTACTATCATACATATTCTGTAGAAAAAATGAAAATGCAGATCAGTTAAGAGCTGTTTCATTGTTTCAGTGTAGAAGTACCTTCACTAAGATTTTGAAGTTGGTTTGTTTGGGAATTTTCTTGTATTTTTAATTAATGTTTTAATAAGACATGTTCTCAACATAGCTATCGTTTTGTGACTGCAAAGCATGGCAAGACGGAAAGCGATTCATGTGCACTTGCAGCGAAATAATTCTATTTCCCAGGGTGTGAATGGGAGGAAGAGTGTTGCTTGCAACTTGTCATTCTTCATCTTTCTTCCAGGCCACAATTCAATGGACAGAGGCTCCCACTTCCCTGGCTTTCTACAAACGTCGCCTCTCTCCCTTCCCCAAGCCTCTTATCTATCTCTAGTGCCTTTGTCTTCCTCCTTGAGAAAGAGGTTGAAGCCCAGCTGTTCGAACGGTTGGGACAGTCTGAACTGGCTGTTTGGTAATGTTAATGTTAACCTCCTTTAAAGCATTTTCTGTATTTCTACACTGATAATACTCAATAGTGGCTTGTTAGCTCTACTCATTCTCCCCAACAAGCAGATTCAAAATTATACATGCCTGCCTGTGCACCTCAGCTTAGAAAAGTACAAACCTAACCATTAGTTTCCGATGTATAATTTCAGATCATTCCTTTTGCTTGCAGCATTACTATCTGGGATTTCTAAATACTCAGAAAAATCATTTGGAATTTTGGAGCCACATCATCAGTTAAACTTGGTGAACTGACTTCCATCTTTGTTCGAAGTACTGTCAAAATCAAACGGATTATGGCAGACCACATGAACTTTGAACGAACGTCATTTAAGAAAACAAAAACATGGAAGATATCTCATTTCTAGTTACACAATCTTAACTATTACTTCTGTGTAATATTCCCCTTGTAATTTCCAGTACTTCAAAGGAGTACTGCAGAAGCAAAGTTCAAGAAATACAGCAGGAAAGCCAATTAGAAATACTTTACAGAAAAAATTATCTAACAGAAGAATGTAAGCCTACTATAAAATTCAAGTATTTAAGAACATTTTGAAAATGTAACTCATCAGTACTGATTTTCAATATATAATTGTTGAAGTGACCTACATATAAATACCAACTTTAACCACAGATCATTGTATATTCCTTTATTATTAGAAAAGGGAAGATAAAAGGCATCTCAGCAAAGCAGTTAAGGACTGCTACTTTCACTAAGTGTTTTCACTGCTACTCACCCTAAAGTTCTGAATGCAGACTGGTCCAAATGAACTGGTCTTCTGTCTCGGTTAAAACCAAGCTGGGGCCTCCAAGGCCTGCCATTATTGTTGGTTTTTTCCCAGTCACCTGGCTTCAGAACTGGTGCAGGTTTTCTGAATATTAAAAAGAAGAGACAACAATAGTTTGCTTCTCTATCCATCATTATAAAAATGAAAGAAAAAGATGACAATTACTTACTTTGCTCCAGGTAATACTACAGCCTTGAAAACAAAGTCTTCTTGAAATTGTGGATCTCTGAAATTGATACTAAGAGAAGAAAATATTTGAGATAGTTATGCTGGATATACATTTGGCCTGATACGTAGATCAAACTATCCTAATGAAATAGCAATTTCCTGCATTAATTACAGAAGTGATGCAGCGTACTTAACTGAATTATTTTTTCTAATTGCCAAGTAATTGGTGTGCTGTTTATCCATCATGCCAAAACTTCCAGCAAAAAGTGCAGGCAAGGGCATATGGGATACATTGGCTCAAACAGGCCCCAATATACTCCAGAGGGATGCCTCTCTCCCTGCACTAGATGTCAGCCCAGGAATGGATGTGGAGTTGTTGGTCCCACATGCAATAGGGAAAGGGCACCTTGCAAGCCCTTAAACATGGTAGGCCCAAACCAAAGCTCTAGCTAAGAAGATCATTCATTTTAGAGTTCATCTTCAGGGATCCTATGTACCAATAGAGTGAAAACAATCCTGTGGTGCGGCAGCACATCCACAGGCACCTGAGGAAACGAAGGGGACTGAAGACCCCACACACCATATTTCACATTCTAGCAGAAGTTAGCAATGCACAGGAACAGAGTCAACCTGTGGAACTCCTTGCCAGGGGATGCTGTGAAGGCCAAGACTAACAGGATTCAAAAAAGAACTAGATAAGTTCATGGAGGATAGGTCCATCAAAGGCTATTAGCCAGGATGGGCAGGAATGGTGTCCCTAGCCTCTGTTTGCCAGAAGCTGTGAATGAGTGACAGGGGCTGGATCACTGGATGATTACCTGATCTGTTCATTCCCCCTGGGGCACCTGGCACTGGCCACTATCGGAAGACAGGATACTGGGCTGGCTGGACCTTTGGTCTGACCCAGGAGGGACATTCTTATGTAATGCTTGCTTGGTGGGCTGACTGAGAGGTAAAGAGACTTAGACTGTAAGTCTTTGTTCTGTGCTAGTACAGCACCTAACAAAATGGGGTGCTAGTCCCTGACTAGGGCTCCTAGGTGCTATGTGAATACAAATAATAAACAAGGAAAGGAAGCAAAAAAAAAAAAAAAGAGTAAATAAAGTCTTTTTATTAATCAGTATTTAATATTCTTGTATCTGCATATCTTCCCTCTGGAAAGGGAGGGGGAGGGAGAACTGAAAGAAAGTGCCAACTGTGCACTCGAGGAAGAATCTTTTGGCCAGCTAGTGAAAGCGTTGGTGGGACTCTTCCATGGAATAGTACCATTTCCCCTTCCATTTGATGAAGGACGCCCCAAATCCCATCTGAGCTGCCTGTCGTTCCAATACATGGATATGTACATTGGTTTCAGTGGCATTCTGCAGACTCAGTACTGTAAGCTGTTCAAAGTGAAGGGAGCACACTATTCTGGCTACCCTGGGCCAGTGGAACAGCCCCTGGAATTGGGGAAGGTGGAGTGGAAAGGTATACCCCCCGCCCCCCAAGTATGCTGGGCATAGCTCTGGCACACCTAAGGATATGGCACTCTGGCTCGGCCTTAACCAAGAAAGGCCTGGTGCCAACTGATGCAAGTCATTCTGAATCACCCTGAAGAGTTGTTGCATGAGAAGTGACCAGAGCCTAGTTTCCCATCTCTTCTAGCCCTTGGTGACACAAAGAGTACCTGCCGAGAAGCTGAGCGTCACTCAGGCATCAGAGGCAATGTATGTGTGGGTTAAGCATAGACATTGTTCAATCACATGGAGTGCATCATTTGAAACCTGTTATCTCACTGGCTACCCTGTGACAATGCAGGGTACCCACTGCACTAAAAGGAATAAAGAAAAAGGAGAACTAAGAGGGAAAAAGCAATAAATCTACTCTAATGATAATAAATGTTTGTTTCCAACAAGGAAAACATGTCAGAAAGAAAACCAGCCGGAGGCTAGAGGGATTCTGACTACGTGCTCTGGTGGCTGGAAAGAACTGCAGGATAGTGCCATGGGTCTTGATACAAACTAGGGTCAAAGCCTTTGGTATCTCACAGGAGCACCGCAACAAGGAAGGAAAGGCTTACAGCAGAAAAAATATGCTCCAGCAGGTGTAGTATTTGACATTACTTTTAACTTGTTACTCGAAAGTGACCAAATTCCCATTTGACCATGTCGTCCTTTTAATAATATCCTGAACAGGTGCATCCTGGATATTTCAGCCTTGAACTACCTGCAAGCAGATAGTCCTATCTAACTGAGCCATGCTATACCCTATTTGAGACTAGGGAGTACACAGACCATGACTGATTTTCACTATCTCAAATATTTTATATATCTCCAGAAGTGAAAGGTTACAGGTGCAGCATTAGACAGCCTCTATTGTAATGCACCAACTTAAAGCAAATCAGAATGACCTATAGCATTCGAGTTCTAAATCAATTTACTATCAAGTGCATGAGTAATTCAATCTTTTGTGACTAAAGATTTACCCTTGGAAGATTTGTATGGTTCTGGGAGGACAATAGTATGCTTCATGATGAATAAAGATCATCATGGTTAAGGCAAAGTCAACATTTATTCCTACATATGCTGCAACAAAAAGTAGGCCAAATCAAAAGAAATGTGGCTATAGGTGAAGATTTCACAATGAGTGGGATACTTGTTTTTTCTGTCACTTGGTCTTCTCTGAGAAGACATCTGTCAATCTATACCAACATTACTGGTCAGGCCCCGCTCACATAGATACAGCCCTACGCATTCAAAGTAGGCCCATAAACACTACCAGGTGCCACCAGCCTCAAAGAAAAAGTTGGAATGACAGATTACAGGAGGACTGTCATGCATTAGCAGATGGATTCTCTGTGAACACTCTAATTTACAGATGAAAAGTGGTCCCATTCTCATAGGAGAATCCATTTGTCAGTCTATAGCTCTACTACAGGGACAGAGAAAGCCATAGCACAAAAGGCACAGAAGACTAAGAAGAGGGGGCAGACTCCCTTTAATCATCAAATGAAGGCGTTAAGTTAGAACAGCAGAAAAGATACATGAAAGAGAATGAGCTTCCACCAATGATGGTATTGATTATTTATATTTTTAATAAAATACGGGAAACGACCTTCAGGATCCAGTGATCAAAGGAGTTTTCAGAGGATGCCTGTACTATGGTATAACAGCCCTTTAAGGCTTATCATGGGAGCGTGTGGGTCTGGCAGTGCCTTATTCCAGCATTTTCTGCCAAGATTACAATTATAGGACTGGGAATTTGAGTGTTCAGGGAGAGGAATTGCTCTAGGGAGGGCAGTAATCCAAGACTGCTGCCTCTATTTAGGACCTGAGACCAGTGTGCCCAGTATAGGGTGGTTGGTAAATCCCCATAGCACTTTGGAACTGCTAGGATATGATTACTAGAAAGAGTGTAGAATATCATGTAGTCAAGGAGGCAAGATGGCTGGGAGTCTTGCCCCAAGACAGGGAAATGAATTTTGTCTTCTGGGCTTTGGTCTCTTGAAGGGTCTTCTTATAAAAAAGCAATAAAACTTTGCCACCAGACCCCCTGGGGAGAGTAAAGACGTGGACAAAGAAACCCAAGTGGAGAAAGTCTGTTATACCATAACTCCATAGGTATAAGACCTTTGGTTTGCTTAAGCCCTCAACAATGTGTAAAGTGAATGAGTGGAAGGAAATGAATCCCAGACAGAGGAAAACCTTTTAGACCACATCAGACTGACACTGGGTTTGACTCACTGAGAAATGTTAACTTCAGATGACCTTTGCATAGCACATAGTGCTACAAAAAGGGTCAAGCAGTAAGTGGCTTTCTAAAAAGCTACCCTATTAAGGTAAAACTTAAGAGCCCTAGAGTCATGGAGGAAGGAAAATTTCCTGGTTAAGGTAAAAAGGAGAACAAACCCTTAGAACTACTCTTCAGTTTAACCCTAAGGACAATCTTATTGGGGAAAGCTGTAGGAAGGGTTTCTTACAGATCAGGGACAGTCCAAAGAACTGAGACGCCAACCTATTACACTGCAGTTTAACTTTAAAAAGGGATACTGTCAATTTGACTTTATTGATCTTTACCCTTACAAAAATCAATTCAGTTTGATAGAGCACCATTATAAGCACAATGTCATGAATATTTCCTGCAATATTTTTAAAATGCAAATGAAGATTTTAATATGACATGTTGGATGCATTTTTATTTGTTTATACTGTCTGAAGGACAACTCAGGTTCAGCAACCTACCATGACAAAGTTCATGCTTCATGTCGGAACACAAGGTAAAGTTAACAACATTTTGTAGCTTTGGTTAACTTTAATGTTTTCTTCACATCCATAAGAGATTACATTCTGAAGCAATCTATGACAAGGGACTGATTCTGTAGCAAGTTCAACAGCTACAGAACCTCAGATTACACTGGGCTTGGATTGATACATTTCAGTAAGCAAAAAAAAGCAAAACACCCCACAACCACCAGTACATTCACACAACATTAACTCACCTGATGGCAGAATTCTGTGCCAGATCACGCAACAATGGAACAGGAGACTCTACTGTCCTAATGAAAGGAAAAAAATTACCAGCTTCACTTTCCCTAATTTGAGACTGTTGCTATAATTCACACGTTCCTGTCTGAACAAAGCAGTCTATAACTCACACAAACTGAAGTTTTGAAGAATTGTATAGCTTTACAATTTAACCAATGGCTAGCTGTTCTTACATCTTTTTAACAGCAGTTTCCAAAAGATGCAAGAGTTTCCTTTCTAATTAAAGTAGATTACATTGGATGTACAGTTCTAACTAAACTGTGCCCCTTTAATCCAAGCAGTCAACAACTTGACACGCAGAAGGAAACTGCCTCTGTTATTAATCAGAAGTATGCTCCTTCTCTGAAGATAACAGCAACAAAAGCCCCACTCCCTGCTTCATACTCCTGCCTGTGATCAATTTCAGAGTACTAAATAGCTTACTGGATCAACCTTTAGGTCATCATCAAGTGCTGTGCACCTCCCTGGCTGGGCACAGTGATCACCATCTACTTGTTAGTTCCTTTTGACCAAAAACTGCAGCTTCAGTAAACCAAGACATAAGCAAGTGTGTATTACCACCCTTAGAAAACATGAATTCCAGGAGGAGAATACTTCTAAGTATAATACAGCAATAGATCCCTTCTCCTGGGCTGCATCTATGCTAGGAAATTTTAGCAAAAACTTGCCACTGATTTACAGCTACACCAATGATAGATTTATGAGAGGACTTGTGCAGACAGTGCTTCCATAACTTGGTGCCTTGAGTGCACTACAGATCCCACAACTGCTTAGCATTCAATCTTCCAGACCTCACCTGCACTACCGCTCCCTTCGGTGCAGCTTTAATTCTGCAGGAAATTTTGATAAAATTCCTCAATGTTTACATGACCCAGAAGTGGGGATCTATATTAGTCACTCTTGCATAAGTTACATTAGTTGATCAACACAAATCAGGGTGACTGGCAAGAAGTTATTCTTAGAGGAGCTTCCCTGTTGTGTTTAACCAAAGTTTATCAGAGCTTTCAGCATCTTATTTAAATGGGTTTCACAAACTAACTTAATATATCATTTAAAAAGCTCTGTGTTAATGAATGTTTTAAAAATTACGCATCGAAAGGGTATGCTCCTAATTTACTGCTAGGCCCTAGACAGACAACTAAGCATGCTTTTCTCTGGGTTATTCTCTAGTGAATTCAACAATAGTATGAAAACAAATGATATAAAACTTCAATGGGCATGATCCAGTAAAGCACACAGTGCTGCAACCTCAACATCAGACTGGAACAAGATTCTCCTGATCTACTGAAAGATGATCAGACACCCAAACACCCCAAGATTATTGAAGACAGTAGGCCCACTTATGATCTCGCCCCCACTCCCCCCCACCGCCACTATCTCTTCAGCTGTTAAAGTTTATCATATGGTACGTGGTGCACAGTATTCTCTTCATATCAAATACATAAGACCAGTCTCTCACAGAAGGCAAATAATTAAATTAGGATGACCTCTATTGATTTCATAAGTAATGAAGACACTTTCTTGAGCATGTTAAAGCCCACTACCTTCCAGAGCTCTTAAGCCAAACCCTTCCAAAGCAGAGCAACATTAGCTGAAGTTTTATACAGATAATAGCAACCAGCCTGCTTTGAACTCTAATGGAAACAGTACTTAATTTCAAAGCCAAGTATTTAGAGAAGTCAGACTTTTCTGGGTTTTTGTTGGGGAGTGGGGGAGTTTTGTTTTAGTTCAGACACAGCTAAAGGAAGTATCCTTCAGCAGCAAACAACTCAGACTGAAAGCTATACTCACTGATCTGGAAGAACTGCATTTTCATTCAGAGTAAGTTTTCCCTGGATTCCATGGCACAGTTCAGGGGGTATATCCATTGGCTATAGAAAAAATATTTTTTCAGCTGAAGCAGACAGCCACACCACTCCCTCCCACAAATGCAATAACCTTAGAACAAAATGTAACATACCTCTGTGCTACTGGATTTGTACAGTTCTAAAACAAAGTCACAAAGCAAGTGATGTTTTCCAACAAACAGAACATCGCCACCAAGACTATTTCTTCTGTCTAGAATAGGAGAAAGGGAAAATAGCATGGTAATTCAGCACAAAGGAGATTTAAAGCAGCAATATATGCCAAGACAGCACCATTTGTTGACAGGTGTCTGCATTAGCTCACTCACTCTCTACTGAAAGTTTCATTTCTGTTAAGGAGATACTGTAATGCACACTCCATTGATATAAGTCCAAATTCTCCTCTATGGCTTGGACTTTTGAGGCGGATATGGGTCTCAATTAAGGAAATATTTATCAGCTAATTATTTGCAATGGTGTGACCACACTTGTACAAACAAATCAATGTGGCCCTATCCTCTGTCCACCAGAATGGAGATATCCAATCGGAATTAGCAGCTCATGCTTAGCTCTGACTATCTGCTTTGTGGAGGAAGTCTCCTCAGTTAATGACTTGCAAGGCTGCAAAATATAGATTAGTCTGCTCTTATCCTGTAGAGACCTGTGCGTTAGTATGCCCTAACTTTCCACCCAATAGGCTGAAATGCAGAGCAATATGAAAGCAGGGAGGGGTCCTAGGGAAGCAATCTTTTCCCCAACTAGCCCATAAAAGTAATTTCTTCACCATGACTAGGATCTGAACGAAGGCTTCTAGGTTCTTCTCCCCAGCATCCAGAAGCAGAGGAACTGCTGAAAGGTCTGAGAAGGGAATTGTCTCTATGTAGGATCAAACACATGTGTTGAGGCTTCCCTGGGCCTCTGATGACTAACCCAAGTTTCAGGATTTTTTTCTAAGGATGGCAACATTTTTCTCCTCTGTGGTAATGTTTGCATCTAAGTGCTTTTACCCCTGTTCAAGAAGACTGCCAGAGAGGGAAGAAGATTGGAGTGAGGTGGATTTGGTAGCGCATCTTCAGGTGCAGAACCAGGAGGGCATGAAAAGTTTATTTATGATTGTAATTCTTTTGCAAATGTAAGAATGACAGCTGTTGTGTTCAGGACAGAGCAGTCTTTCACTACTATCTGGATAACAGTGAGATGCATGGAAAGGACTCTGCGTTAGTTTTGTTTGTGGATCCTTTGCTTGTTAGGACTGGGAAAGGAAAGAGACAGAGCCTTCCCATTCTTTGGCCAATTCATCCCCTGGTTACAACAGCCACCTATGGCAGAGGAGTCCCAGCATAGGATGGAAGAGGGACAGAAGTGAAAGCAAGCTGAGAGGAGGCTGTATGGAGGAGATTGTTAGACTGGGGAAGATAAAGCTCCAACCTACCCCCTTTGGAGCATTGGGAAGGAAACTGCATAAGCTTCGCTGCGTCGGAATAAGGCCCTTGGATTTAGTCTCTCTAGGAGGTTTGGGCGGGAAAAAGTAATCTTGACATCCCCCTCCAAACTACTTTCCTCCTTCTCCTGTACTCAGGCATGGTGGCCAACTGTGAGATGTGCCGCCCTATGGAGGTATGTTTCCTGACCTGCTGTGAGAGCACCTGCACCAGCCCCATTCCCAGTCATATTGAAGCCACCAGGGAAACTTGTAGCAACGTGGACCTAATGAACTCTGTTCATAAATGGGTCCACAACAAGAAGCTGAAGGGTGGCACTGACACCAGGGGAGAGTCTATAGTTCCTGGCTGGTTTTTTTCCTCCTCCCAGTTTCTTATCCTGGCTTTCCACCCTGAAGACAGAAGCAGACTGAAAAAGCCACCTTGAGCTGGCACCTCACCTGGAAGAATCCGCCTACATGGAGCTTAGAAGCTGGTCATGAAAATTCCTGTATCCTGATTGGACACAAACTGGCCAGTGGAGAGAGGACAGGTGTATCCTCATTCAGTTTTAACCAGTCTCTCCACAGAAAATAATTGAGTGCATTCTTTTCATTAAAATGTGTTCATCTAGCAATTACTCATTCAGGTAGGGCATATCAGCTCAATCATTTCATACAATAACCTGAAAATTAGATTTCGTGTTAAAATTCTGCTATGGATGTGCTTAATTTTAATAAGTGCAAGTGAAGGCTGATAATTCTGTTTTTATAGCAAAGATCACTCCATTTACAGCCACTGAATTATTTGTGGAGCAAAGGTTGCGGTTTGACATAAGGAAATCAATAGCAGCCATCTATTATATCCTGTTCATTTGAGTTTTAATACTGCATGAAAGATAAGTACACTAATAATGAAAGCCTTAACGATCACAGTCATCATAATGAAATATCATAATTCTTACTTTCATCAGGAGTAAGGTCAGGGTAAACCTCTTCCAGAGCAGCTCTCAGACGGCGCTCATCAACGAATGGCAACAGAGCAACACCTAATTAAAACAAGCTATTAGTACTGAAGCAAAACTTTCACAATCATTGAGCTAAGCCACCAAGTTACTCTGCTTATCTAACAACGATAGATTAAATTGATTTCTTCCACTGAAAGGGAGAAAAAAACCCAAGCAACAGTCAAAAGGATTCAGTCAACACTGAAAAAAAGTTTTTAATTCCAGTTTGTTCCAGAATTTTCCAAATACTTTAGGAAAAGCGTTAAAAAAAAAAAACAACAACAACAAATCCACCAGCACACAAGCAGTTTTGACAAATATGGCAATTTTCTACAGTATCTTACTGCATTAAGTTTGTATCATTGTGGGCCAAGGACTGCATGTAATTCCATGGGGGAGCCCATCCAGGAATTAAGAACAGTACGGGGGTTGGGGTGATTAGGCAAATTTACTCAGGTTGTAACACCTCCAGACAGGTACCACCCTCCCAGGGAGACTTGCTGATACAAGTATAAAATGGATTCTCTAAAGGACAAAGACAACAGACAAAGATAAATAGCCTGAGTTTAAAATGACTCCGAGATGTCCTTCTGATCCAGCAAATTGACAGGAGCTTCTATCCAAAGGGAAGGCCCCAATCCTTAGGGAAGGGCTGAAGGGACTGACACTGATCAGAGCACTTGTGGAAACAGGGGTGGGACGAGTGATCTCTGATAAGCTTAGTAACATGCATGCAGGTTCTTTTATTGTTTTAATGTTTTCTCTGTAACGCTTTCACCTTCAGAGTAAGTGTGCTTGCTTAGGAAAAGCTGTGTGGTAACTTAAAACCATGGCTAATCACACTGTTTAAAGCCTCTGAGAAGGCAAAGCAGGACTGCTCTGGCAGTCTGACTTTCTATAGAAAACCCCTGTAGGAAGGAGACTGGCAGCCTGGAAAAACCCCAGTGAGAAGGCACAGATGCAGGTCTCTGCCTGAAAGAGGTGATGGCTCAGGATCCTAAAACCGGTGCCCTTGGTGGGAGGGGGAATACAAGTGCAGCATCCCTGAATTGTGAGAGCAGCAATCCTAGGGTCATTTTTATATTGCATCTATTTTTACATGTTAACATTGTATGTTATATACAAGAATAGCTTGATTTTCAGATTTCATGCTGTGTTTGCAATGCTGACATTTAATTTTATTTTAATAAACTAGTATACAAAAGTCAGAAAATATGTATGGAATCCCAATTTTAGTCACTTCTGATTATAACCATACTCCACAAAAGACAGAAATGAAATTCTATATACTTAATATAGGAATCTTAACTTTTTAAAGCAATTATTTCATTTAAAAACTTTAATCTTTAGTATTTACTTGCTAAACTGAATTAATTTTTTTTTTTAGAACTGGACAATTTCAGAAATAAGACTTAAAACTCTGATTTATAGTAACACATGGCATTGCACCGTTCCAGGTACCATTACCACATAAGCATCCTTTACATAGTTAAGCTCAAGGTTAACACATCATGCCCCTCCAAACAGGGCTGCCTCCAGGCACCAGCTCAGCAAGCATGTGCTTGGGGAGGCATTGTCGGGCTCTTCGGCAGTGGGTCCCTCGGTCCCTCTCGGAGGGAAGGACCTGCTGCTGAATTGCCACCGAAGAAGAAAGTGGTGTGGTGGAGCTGCCGCCAATCGCAACTTTTTTTTTTCCCCCCCGCTGCTTGGGGCAGCAAAAACTCTGGAGCCAGCCCTGGCTCCAAAGCAAGCAAGTCCACTTCCCTAAAAGGATCAGAACCGGAGGGAGGGTGCATGTGTGCAAAGAGTAACAACTAGGAGAACAAACTGCAAGAGACTAATTGCTAAGGGGATTTACACACTTATTGTTAGTAGAATGGCTGAACAAAGATCCACTGTTTTGCACTCCACTATGAAAAGCGGCGAGAATGAGCCAAGCAGGGCCAGACAGACAGGCAGAACTGCAGGATCTCAATGCGTAGATGAGACAATGGTGTAGGGACGAGGGGTTTAGATTTAGTAGGAACTGGGGAAACTTTTGGGAAAGGGGGAGTCTATACAGGAAGGATGGGCTCCACATAAACAAAAATGGAACCAGATTGCTGGTGCTTAAAATTAAAAAGGTTATAGAGCAGTTTTTAAACTAAGGGCTGGGGGAAAGCTGACAGCTGCAGAGGAGCGTGTGGTATGGATATCCCTTAGGGGAGGATCTATAAATGGAGATTCCCTATGTCCTAATAAGGAGGAGAGAATGGATGATGATAAAATACACCTCTCTAACAACACTTTCAGTGTTTCATTTGGAAGGTTCTATTTATCTCCCATCAATTTTTGGTAACAATCCCACAGGCTATCTTCCATGCCTTCTCTTCTTTCTCTCTCAGTGCTCCCTCAGTGGCAAATCTTATTCACTTTCATGACTTTGACGATCAACTTTGTGCAAATAAACTCTCAAACCTCTTCACTCTCCATTCAAACCCACGTACTTGCCTGTCTTTTTGACATCTCCTCATGGTTGTCCAAGTCCCAAAACCGTGCTCTTTATGTCCTGCCCCATCCCTTGATGATCTCTGTCACCATGGACAACATGATCATCGTCCCAGTCTCTCAGACCTGTAATCTGGGCATCATCCTTGAATAAGTTCAGTCTAGCTCTAGATCCACCATATTCAAGCAGCATCTAGAACATTGCTACTACCTGACCAAGACAGCCTGAATTTCCACCACAAACACCATTCCAATCTCTGTTGCAAACTTAAGCACCTCTCTCCATTACACAGCAACCAGGTCTCACCTCCCCCAGGCCCTATCATGCTCACATAAGCTAGGAGGGGGCTACAGATGGGAAGGTGGTGAGTCAGAAAAAGTGTATGAACCCACTGGAGGTGAAAAGGGAGAGGACAGTGGAGATCTAGGTTCAGATCTGGGTTGTACACACTCCAGAGCCTGTGGAAAGGTCTCTGCACAACTGTTTGCACCACGGGGAATTGTACTTTTTCCTCACTATTGTCTAATGTAAGCAATATGCACAGGAATCATTAGTAGCCATTTCTTCTAGAGCAAAATCATTAGCACCATCTGTAATTAGTAGACCAACTAAAATAACCGAGTTATTCTATACGAATTAATTTTTTTCCCAAGTTAATCTATGTTTTGTTATTTCTGTTTTTGGACACATGGGAGGACACTACAATGACGGAGGGCACGTAATTGCCTAGTGGTATCATGAAAGGGCAATGTTGTATTTAACTGGCAAAACTCCTAACTTAAATATTGACAGAATAATACAACTGATATTTTAAAGACAAAAGAGAGTACATTAAGTACTATACATTATTTCTTCATTCTTAGTTTGTATGTACCTGAAATGTTTCTTTATTGCCTACAGCATTGTTCACAAGGAACTAATGAACTACTGATTGAACAGAATATGATCCATTAATTAAATGCAAAAGGTGACAAAAGACTTAATTATATAATAAGGCTGATAAAGAATAGAAAAATGATTAATCTATTTCTGGCCAAAATTAACTAGTCCAGAATGACTGCTAAAATTACTATTAATCATTGCTAATCCTGGATCCTGAATCATAATTGGCTCTTCACATGAATTTATTTTTAAAAATCTGCTGTAAAATGCTCTTTCCTTCCTTAAATAATGCATTCATATATGATAGTAAATCTCATTAATCATTATCTAATTAAAACCTTTTCCTATTTTGTTCATATTTTTCAGACACCCCCCAATACGAAGATTAAGGTTTCAAGTTCAAATAGAAAAAGATCTTAAATTTCACCTTGCCAAGCAAATTTCTTCCCATTCAAATCAATAGCAAAATCTTCAGGGTAGAAGTCAATTATACTTGATTCCTGCATTTGAGAAAAATCAGAAGACTATTAAGAACAATTAGGAAGTGGATTCACAAGTCTGCATAGAGTTGGATGAACCTTCTCTGTTCTTTGTCCTGCTTAACACAAAACTGTTTAATATGGCTAATGAAAAGGAATACACTGTATTATAAAATACCATCCAAGCTAGAAGGCTGTAGGGGAACCCCGCAAACTCAACAGAGAGTCAAGGATTGACTAAACAAGACAAGCAGGGTAGGATTTTGTGGGAGTTCAGGAGAATGGCGCTAGGCCTCCACTCCTGAAATAATTTGCAGGGTTGGAAGCAGAGGAGATTTTGGTTTGTCTCTACAGAAATGGGCTCAGGAAAAGTCATTTAATATATTCAAACATTTGAAACAAAAAGATTCATGTTTCACAAAACCGTATGACCAGACAAGTAAAACTGTTACTTTCCCCGGTCAGTATTATTCCTTTAAGACAAACCAGTAGCAGAAAGAGAGGATTCTTACTGGATCAGTCATGAGCTTCCGCCATGTTGGTGGTAGAAAGTTACCACTAGCAGCAGGAAATACTCCCATGAGTTGTTCAAGTGGTCTGAACTGCCAAAACAAAAAAGGGAAAAATGTGAGTGACTTCCAATAACCTATTAAAAGACAGAATAATAAATGAATGTCTCTTACCGGTTTTGTACCCTTCTCAAAGTCTGAGGGCAGGTCTGCAATACCTTCAAAGTCAGAGGCAAATGGCGCATAATGGAAAGGATAGTACCACTTCCAGGAAGCACAACCCTAGTTTTGCAAGACAAGAGACTAATAAATGACACAGCTCAGAGGAGATAAATAGTCACATATACTATTAGTGGCTAGCTAAAGATGAGCACCAGTGTTATAGCCATGTGTCACGGAGAAGGTTAAGATTCTGTCAACGGTATTTTTAGTAAAAGTCACGGACAGGTTGCAGCAATAAACAAAATTCAAGGAAGCCCATGACCCATTCCTTACTTTTACTAAAAATGCCAGGGTGGGGACAAACAGACAAAACGGAGCACAGCCAGAGGCTTGCAGCTGCTCCTGCCCTGCTGCTGCTGCTCCGGCAGCACAAGGGCTTACCGCCAGCAGCTGCACCAGCCCTGCTGCTGCTTCTGTGGCAGGGGCTGACTGCTGCTGCTCCAGCCCCAAGGTTGCTGATCCAACCCCAGCCACAGCTCCTACCCCAGAAGTTGTAGAGGTCCTGGAAAGTCACTGAATCCATGACAGACTCGTATCCTTAGTCACAAAACTAGGAAAGTTACCTCCCAGGTTCACTGAAGAAAGAGTTGCTAGTTCTAAATATCTTTTGGAATTGGGCTACTCCACCAAAGTTCAGGTCAAGGCTGAAGAGATGAGTCCCAATAATTCAGTAGAAGGCTATGTGGTTAAATTCAATGGGCAGTGAAGGAGACCGTAGGGACTTCCTGAAGAACTTTTGAGACAAAGTCTTATGTCAACACATCCCTTTGTGCCTGTTACCAGAGAGAGAGAGAACTGCTTCATTCACAAACACATCCAGAAGAGGTTCTCTGAACAGTATTCCAACAGCCACTCTTGCCAAAGTAGCAACCTTACTCATTAAAGTATGACTTTTCCGACATTACAGGCACACTCTTCCTCTCCTCACAATGCATATAAGTACATAGGTAGTTCTAGTCTTAGTTCTTAATCCTTGGTTGTGTATACTTTGTCTGCAGTTTGTGTGTTAAAACGAACAGACGTCACTTTATCAGAAGTAGTTACTACTGAGTGTAGTTTCTGCATATTCCCCTGGAGCCATGTGCTTCTGGAACAACAGAGTTTCAGAACCTTCTAACAAGCCATGCCACAAGCCTTCCTTGCAGCACTGAATGTTTGGTAGCCCCAGTTATAGGAGGGGCATGCAGCCCCAACTGCAACAGTACCTAAGAGTAGAAATCTCAGGAAAAGGATAAGGCAGGAGAGAAGTATGAATGTGTGCAGGCAACTTTCTTGAAGAACTACAGTTACAAGTAACCTCTTCTTGTATATGTAAGGTGGCTTCTACATATCCAATACCTTCCCCAAGATGGTAGGCTGAGGTGCTCTAGATAGTGATTGCTAAGCTGCCCTCTTATGGTATTCGTTTGAGATGTCATGTCAAAAAAAATAGTGTTGTAAAGGTGTGAACAGAACTCAGTGTTGCATCCTGCAAATATCAAGTATGGAAACACTACTTAGGCAGACAGATGCTGTCTTGGTATTAGTTAAATGAGCCATAAGAGAGACAGGTATTCAGACATTATGTATTGAAATCTGCTACTTATTACATAACGTCTTTCTAAGTGGATAAAATTAAGTGGAAACAGTATCCCCTCAACACTGATCCCCTTAAATCTGGGGATCTGAGTGACTTCAAAGTCTTGGTCCCATTTAAGAAAAAGTTTAAAATTCCATATAACCTTTCAGTATGAAGTCATGTCTCCCCAGGATGCATGTGATACTTTGGGGAGGAGCAAAAAGCATAATTGACAACTTTGGAGAGGAAATTAGTATGTGGTTATTGGACAACTTTGTCAATCAAACCTCATAACTCACTCTCCTCACAAGTGTAAATGTGATGAAGAATGCTCTCTTAAGGCAAAAGATGGAACAAAGAACCAACACTCAAGGACTCAAAAGGTGTCTCCATCAACCTGAACAACACTAACCTGAGATCCCATGTTGGGAAAGGATCTTTGACTGATAGAACAGAAGCGAGATTATTTTCATGGCAACAAAGTTTCGCTTATTTTTAGAAAGAAAAGTTAAATTCTCTTAATATTGGGGTTTGGGGCCCAGAGATGCCTGGAATGCCACACATCATGCCAAGTGTGTGAAGGTACAAACAACCTTTGCTGCAACTTCAAAACAGTGTTGCTTTTGTGTACAATAGAAGTATTACATGTACCTCAAATTACATTTTTCCTTATCTTGAAGGCACTGGAACAAAGGGAGGGATTACAAGTGAATTCACTCAGCTGAGAAACACAGTAGTCCTACAGAAGAGTACAACAAGAGAAACTCAAACATCTAGGAATATGGTACAACATACAAAGGAAACGTGGCTCTAAAAAGTCTGTGTAGAGCTTCCCCTCCCTTCCCCCAGATCTTGGGTTATTTTTCTTAGTAGTGCCACTTGAAGCAAAAGTCTACTATTTTAACTTCCAACTACGCCTAAGTAAATGTTGGTGTGTTATTGTACCCGAGGGAGGTCGTCTCTCTACAGCCAATTTTACATTTCTTAGGATTGGCCGTTAGTCCAGCATCCCAGAGGGCTCATAAGATAGTGACAACTTGGTTGAGGTGATCCCCCGGTTGCGGCTGTAGATCATCATGTCATCAAGATAAGCAGCTGCATAGGCTGGGTGTGGCCAGAGGATCCAGTTCATCAACCTCTGGAAGGTGGCTTGGACCCCATGAAGACCGAAAGGCATTCGTGTAAATTGATATAATCTAGTTGGGGTTGCGAAGGCCGTCTTCTCACAGGCGCTCAAACTCAGGGGGATTTGCCAGTACCCCTTTGTGAGGTCCAGCACGCTGATGTACTGGGCATCTCCAAGACGATCTAGGAGCTTGTCGACCCGAGGCATTGGGTAGGCATCAAACTTTGAAATGTTGTTGACCCTTCTAAAATCAATGCAGAAACAGACGGTTCCATCCAGTTTTGGGACCAGAACGACGGGGCTGCGCCAGTCACTTTGTGATTTTTCCACTACCCTCAGTTTGAGCATGGTTTGTATCTCCTTTTTGACTACATCCCGCATTTGGCATGGCAACGGTCTAGTGATCTCGTGTATAACTTCCCCTGGCATAGTCTGTATCTTGTGTTGCACCAAGGTTGTTTGCCCCGGCCTTGAGGTGAAAGTTTTTGGGAAGGACTTCAGAAGACCCTGGCTTGTTTCTGTTGTTCCTCGGCCAGGGTCTCTCTCAACTGTGGCTCTTTTGAGTCAGCGGGATCTGGTGGTTCCAGTCCTAATTCAGGGTCGGGGGGGTGGGGGGTACGGGGTGATCAGGAGCCCCTCCTGCTCCCACCAGGCCTTTAGCAGATTGACATGGTATATTTGTTTTTTCTTTTTCCATTCGGGCTGGGATATTTCATACGTGACAGGTCCGACTGTCAAAGGACTTCCTACGGTTTCTGCCACTGAGCTAGGAGTTTCGACTCCTCTGATAGGAGGAACAGCAGGACCCTGTCGCCAGGGACACAAAGGTCCTCTCCTGGGATCCCTTATTGTAGGTTTGCTCCTGGGCTTCTTGTGCCTTCTATAAGTTTTCTCTTGCCAGGTTCCCCACCTGGGTCAGGCGTCCCTGGAGCTGATGAACGTACTGGAGCAGGTTGTGGGTAGGAGATGGTGTTTGCTCCCAGTTCTCACGCATGAGGTTCAGTAACCCCTTGGGCTGCTGGCCGTACAGCAGTTCAAAGGGTGAGAATTTGGTGGAAGACTGAGGTACTTCCCGGAGGGCTAGCAACAGGTGGGGAATCAGCTGGTCCCACTGGCGCATCTCTTTCGGGGGGAACTTCTGCAGCATATCTTTCAGCGTCTGATTAAAGCATTCTACCAGCCTGTCTGTCTGGGGGTGGTAGACTGAGATCTGTAACTTTTTTATCCCCAGGAGGTCGCAGACCTGATGGAGGAGCCTGGACGTAAAGTTTGTGCCTTGATCCGTCAGGATTTCTGATGGGAGGCCGACCCAAGTGAAGATCTTCAGGAGCTCGGTGGCAATTGTCTGGGCAGTGATATTCTGAAGTGGAATGGTCTCTGGGAACTGGGTGGCATAGTCCAGGACCACCAGGATGTACTGGAACCCCGCAACACTCTTAGGCAGGGGCCCCATGATGTCAATGCTGATCCTCTCGAACGGAGTGTCCATGACGGGCAACAGGACGAGAGGGACCTTTGGTATCCCCTTCAGGGCAGCTCATTGGCAGTTAGGGCATGAATCACAGAAGTCTCGGACTTCCTTATGTACTCCAGGCCAGTAGAATCGGGCCAAGGTTTTCTCGTGGCCCAAATGGCCAGGCGCGGGGACATCATGAGCCAGCTGTAGGACTGCTCGGCAATGGCAGCAG
>NC_133771.1:213533313-213594047 GCF_003597395.2 Chelonoidis abingdonii | reverse complement strand
GGGGGGGGGAGTATCTACCCCACTTGGGGGTTGATGCAGCCCCTTATCTCAGGGGAGGGGACGACAAGCCCCACTTCTGGTGCCACATGTAACGCTCCCTCACTCACTCCAGAGGATGGCGGCCCGTCCGCCTCACTACAGGCCCCTAGTGGTGGCCAGCAACTCTGCAGGACCAATTTTCCAGGGCAGGGAAGAAATGAAAATCTACACTGAGCAGCGGTGCAGAATTCCCCCAGGAGTAGAACATGAAAACTGCTCCAAAAGAATTAACTTATGAGCCCTTACCTCCTTATATATAGCAAGCTGAGTTTTATAACCCTTAGCTAGGTGTAAATATTTCAGTCGCCTCTTAAATCTTCTCTCAAGACTATATAATTTCTGTTTTGTCACTCTCTCCTCCTATAAATCTCTTCATTCCATTTATGATTCACATTGCCCTTTGTCTGGGCTGCACAATCACAGCAATACTGAATGCCACACTGGCAGTCGGCCAGCCATTCACACCTAATTTGCATATTCGTTAAAAAAAAGTAAAGAGGAGAGAAATGGCCATTAGGAGAGTTCTAAGAATCCACACTGCCATACTAAACAGAAAGGCAGTTGGCTTGGAGCAGGGCTTAACACAGAGATCTGCACAATTAAAGGCAGTCCTGACAGAAGTGTTTTGGACTCAGGTGAAAGAATCCCCCTCTTCAAGAAGGGTCCCACAAGCGAAGGTGGAGCTCCACTCCCCACTCAGTTCTTCAGCAAATCAGCCACACAGCTGCACAAAAAAAAATAGGCAGCTTGTCCTCAGCAGCTGCAACTCAGGCCTGGACTACACTACAGAAGTAGGTCCACATAAGCTGTCTTGCGCAGACCTAGTTGTGCAAGTGTCTACACTTTTTGTCTCCCACTGATGTAAGCTCTCCTTTACGCTGACATACTGACCCCACCTTCCCAAGCGGCGCTGAGCCATGATCCATGTGCTGAGGTTGATGCAGTGTGAAGGCAGATATGACTTTCACTACGTCAACTCTAACAGTCCTCCAGCAGCTAGCTGTCCCCCAGTGTTCAACACTGGCCACTTAGGTCACAATTGTGAACTCCTTTACCCAGGGGTCACAGAGACCAGCAGCCCCCTACTCTTCCTTCCACCCCCTTTAACACCCTAGGAATTTTTGAAAATTTTCCTGATTGTCCAGCTTGGTGAGCACACCTAGCAGCTCTCCATTGTTGTGTGCAACTGGCCAGCTGATCCTGCCGGTTACGTGCTCCAGGTGTGCACTGGCCCAGAAGATCCAATATGTCCTGTTCATGGAGAGAAGCGGCTGTGGAAGCACAGCTACTGGCCAGCCATAGAAACAGTGACATTTACAAGCAGATTGCACAGGGGATCCAGGAGAAGGGGGTATGAGAAGGATCAGCAGCAGTGCTACATGGAAGTGAAGGAACAGTGGCTGGCGTATCAGAACGCACAGATGATCTGATGCCAAGCTGCAGACTGGCTGCTTTGACAAAGAGCTACATGTAATACCACCCTGCACACCACTGCCAATAGCTATGAGGAGCCTAACTCATGGGCCATTGATGTGAACAGCAAGGAGGAGGATGGGGACAGGACACAGCTCTTCACTTTTCACTCCATTACTTGTACTAGAAAAGAGAGCAGTACAACAAAGAGATAATGTTACCTGCTTTTCATTCCCCTGCAGAGCTAGGAAAGGGGACCGTGTGGAGCAGTTTATGTATACAGGGATGTCCCTTGAATCCTCCTGAGAGATCCCAATGAAAAACCTTCATGGAGGTGCCCAGTAAAATCCTCTCCCAAAAGATTTCCAGGGATGGCAGTCTTATAGGCCGCGGCAGCTTCGAGTTACCAGCAGCCGCAGTGCTCTCTTTGCCTGTGTCACCCTCAGGAGTGAGATACCAGCGAAAACCCCCACTGCCTGTGGAAGGTGGTGCCAGCATTCAGTGCCAGACGGGTACTCAGTTTCATGCAACCTAGCAATTCCCTCCTCATTTCCCCTCACCCGGGCAGCCCATACTGACCATGGCTGGAGCTGTGAATTGCACCGTACACAAGAACTCGAAAGAAGTAGCATCAATAAGTATGTCTTGTTATAAGGAGGAGAAAGAAGAGGACTCGGGATGACATGTTCAGCGAGATCCTGCAAGCCAGTGCTGCATCGGACCATGAAGAGAGGGTCAGGAGGATTAAAATGTCATACTGCATGGAGAAGGAGAGAGCGGACAGGAGAAAGGTGCAGGAAAAGAAGAGGGAGAGGCACCAGGACATAATGAGGCTTCTTCAGCCGCCAACACAGACACTGCAGATTCTTGTGGACCTACAGCTTTAACAGTTATGGGCTTTCTTCCCTTTGCAGTCCATGGAGCATTCCAATGTAGCACCCCCCTACACACCAGCCCAAACATTCCATGTGGCATCAGGGGGCCACATCACTTACCCCTCTGCCCCCCATCACTCCACACCAGGGGACAGCTTCACATACGGACTTGAGTGCGCCACAGTTGACATGCGTAGCCAAAATGGAAATGACTGTTCCTTCCCCTTCTTTACAGCCATAAGTTGATGGAACAGAACTTAATATATTTGCTTTTAACTTGCACAGATTTTTTTTTTAAAAGAGTTTTCATTACTCAATAACACTAGTGTTTGGAAAATAATACATCTTTACTAGTTCCCAACTGGTGCTGCAGAATGCCTGCCAGCACTGAAAGCACCCACTTGTTATTGTAGACTGTGACACCTCATAGGATCAGTAACAAGCAGCATAATTATCATAGATGTACACCAAGCACCACACAACTAGCAGGCCTCCAAACTGCAAGGCCAGGTAGAGCACAGTACACCACACCACACCACACCACACCACATTACTGTAGCTTGCTCTTAAAAAGTGTTCTTTCAAAGCCTGCCTGAGCCATATAGCTCTGAGCTGAGCTCTTCTGATAGCCGTTGAGTCTCACTGTTCAAACTCAGCACCACCTCTGCTCTGCATCCCGGCAGGAGCTTTTTCCCCCTCTTTGCTTCACAGATATTATATAGGTCACAACTATGCAGTTATAACCACTGGGATACTGTCTCACAAGATTGGATGTCAGTGAGAACAATGCCAGCATTCCTTCAGCCTACCGAATGCACATTCAACAGTCACTCTGCACCTGCTGAGCCAGTAACTGAATCTCAGCTTGGCACTGTCAAGGAGGCAAGCCAGGGGAACAAAGAGTAGGATGGTTCCCCCTGGAAACTATTGGCATTCCAACATTACCAATGGTAATCTGCCAGTCGGGAATAAAAGTCCTTGCTTGTCGCTTTCTGAACAGTCCTGTGCTCTTAAATGTGTGCGCATCATGCACCTTCCATCATGCACTCTGATGTCTGACGAGTCTCCAGTGATCCACCAACACAGAAAAAATTGCCTGTCAATTGAAGTACTCTGTGACAAGGTGGTATGGTGCCAAAAATAGGGATGTGTGTGCCATCTATCGCTCTACTGCAGTTTGAGAACCCCATTGCTGTAAATCCATCCACTATGTTCTGAACACTGCCAAGAGTCAATGTCCTGCGCAGCAGGAGATGACTAATGCCCCTGTACACTTGCATGACCACAGCCTCCAGGGTGGATTTTCCAAATACGAAATGAGTTCCCCTGACCAGCTGCAATCCAGTATCAAGTTTCCACAGTGCAGTCGCCACTTGCTTCTCCTCTGTCAGTGCAGCTCCCATTTTGGTGTCCCAGCAATGGAGGACTGGGGTAAGCTCAGGGCACCATTCCAGGACTGTGGCCTTGCCCATCCCAAAGTTCTGCAGCCGCTGCTCATCCCAAGCCTGAATTACAGTGCTATCCCACCAACCATCAGCCAGTGCTAGTTTCTCAGGCCCAGAAGCAGCACTCCATGACCACCACCAACCACCCAGAATTAGTTCTTGCTACATCCCACAGCAATCTGCCCATCAAGAAGTCGTCACGTTCCCTGTGGCTCTTCTTGAGGATCTGCAAATAAGGAATGAGAATCCAGTGCTTGTAACGCTCACGACGATAATGTAGAGCTGTGCAGGCTCCATGCTTCTGTCAGATGGCAGACAGTGACAAATCTCATGTGGGCTCATGGGATTTTCAAAATAGGAGCTAAAATTATGGGATAGTATGGGGTGGAGAAAGCTGCAAGATGGGAACTTGACCCCAGAGTCCCAGTCACCCCTGCACAACTTGTTTCTGTCCTACCATACGTGCCAAAACTTCTCAAAAAAGACAGTTTGTTGGACGGTTGCGAGTTGCACACTGGGATACGTACCCATGGTGCTCCACACAGTGCATCAAAACAAATACTCCTGGTGAATATCCACAGCTGTGATGCAAGGAGCCAAGCGTGAATGTGCACAAGCAATATACTAACTACATCCAACAAGGGTAATGCCACAGCACCGTGGACTGTGGTCACGCAATAAAGGCAGACCTCAAAAAAAGTCAACTCAATTCCTTGCAAAAACTAGATCCCCTGCTGCAAGTCTAATTTTCTTTGCTGGTTGGTATTAAGCAATGCTAATGAGAGCTCCTATGCATTTAGGGGCAGGGGTGAGGGATAGCTCAGTGGTTTGAGCATTGGCCTGCTAAACCTAGGGGTGTGAGTTCAATCCTTGAGGGGGCCATTTAGGGATCTGGGGCAAAAATCTGTCTGGGGATTGGTCCTGCTTTGAGCAAAGGGTTGGACTACATGACCTCCTGAGGTCCCTTCCAACCCTGATATTCTATGCTATGTCTACATACTCAGGAATGTTAAACCAAATTAACTTCAAGTGCGACTCTGAAGCACATTAAACCCTGGTGCAGATGCTCTCAAATGCTGCAGAGGAAACAAGACAGGTACTACTACTGAGCTACATTTCCAATATCCAGTTTTATAGAAGCTGGTCAGACATTACTGAATCTGAATCTATTAGGCAAGTGAGAATTTTGGTTTCTTCAGAAATAGAAAGCCACTCTTCACAAACACAACTATTTCCAGAAAGGACTTGCATACACAGCAGCTGTCTTCTGTAACTATGGCTAGCTGTTTCACAATAGCTATTTCTGGAAATCAAGGAAGTTTCCTACTTAAAACTTTGATCAGAGCATTCTACATCATTCTACTTTGCCTGTAGATATGCCTGTGCTTCTTTAGGTATAAAACTCAAAATAAGATTGCAGTCAACCTGAACAATAGTCACATTGAACAGTTTGGAACAGTTAAACCTTGACATTTCTTGATCATTTCAGCACACAGAATCTTACTTTCGAACAGGTCTTAACAAGCTGGATATAGAAGAGATTACTTCAGTGAGGCTGTCCATTAAAAAGCTTGAAGATGGAAGCAAAAAAAAGGCTCTGGTCCCTTTTTAAATCTAATCTTTGTAAGTTTCTGAAAAAAGATACTTTTGTCAGCTGTTGATAATCAAAGGAAGACTATCAGAGTGAAATCTTATGGGAAGTGATAAATCATACAGAATGGAAGTAGTCTCACAAATTCCTGAAGAAGGTGGTAAGCCTTGCAGAGTTAGATGCCGAAAAAGTCATTCTGACTGCTTGGCTAGCTTTTGAATCTTAAAACTATTCACTCCTCCTAGAAGCACAGGTTCTCTTTCCTACTGCTCCATTCACTTGTCAGTGTGCTGCTTCTTCAGACACAGGACACATGCGGAGGCACTAGGTTGAATGCCACAGTCCTAATCAGTTTAAACACAACTAACTTCAGCTTCATGGCCTTCCATAGGATAGTGAGACCATCTCTGATTTGATGGGATATTAACAGACAAGAGCACATTAAGTGAATGAGACTTGATCTGCTGGGTTGGTTACTCTGTTCACTTTTCAGAATGGCTTTGCCTTCATGAATTTGCAAATTATGTCATGGAAAGAGTGGTACTACTTTTGACTTCCTTTACAATTGAGGCAAATGGACACAGGAAGTTTTTGTATTGCTGTCTGTTAGATGATTTTAAATCCACCATTTTTTCTAGTCTTCTGCTTTTATTCTTCCTCTGATGCAGTTTATCGGTAAGCCAGTGAATTTCCTGACATTTAAACTGTTGTCACCCTGAGCATTATTTCTTCTTCAAGTGTAAAGTGATCCTTTTCATATCCTAAAGGAGGGCTCTTAGCCTGAGACTATTCTCATAACACAAGAACTAGGAGTTCACCAAATGAATTAATAGGCAGCGGGTTTAAAACAAATAAAAGGAAGTATTTTTTCCACACACCACACAGTCCACCTGTGGAACTCTTTGCCAGAGGATGTTGTGAAGGTCAAGACTAACAGAGTTAAAAACAAACAAACAAAAAAGTAGATAAGTTCATGGAGGACAGGTCCATCAATGGCTACTAGCTAAGATGGGCAGGGATGCTGTCCCTAGCCTCTGTTTGCTAGAAGCTGGGAATGGGGGACATCACTTGATAATTACCTGTTCTGTTCATTCCCTCATGGGCACTCGGCATTGGCCACTGTCAGAAGTCAGGACAGTGGGCTAGATGGACCTTTCATAAGAATGGCCCTACTGGGTCAGACCAAAGATGAATTTATCTGCACAGCTTAAGTTTCTAGAAGCTATGCTTTAAAAATGAACCAGATAGAGTTAACAATTAGCCTACTCACAAGTCCACTACAGGAAAAAAAAAGATTGTGGTTATTAAAATGAGCAATGTTTGTTTGCACAAGAAATAGCATCCTTATGGGAATAGGAATTTCTGGCCTACAACTCGCAAACATGCTTTCTAACCTTCATACTTAGCTGTCATGCAATCTCAAAATGTAAAGAATGGCAAGCATCCTGCCTCGTTACCTAAATAAAAGTGAAAATGCTACACCAGATGCCAGGCCTTTTCAAAATTCCCTGAAACCTAAAACACTGTTCACTCTAACCTCCACCTCTAAATGGAGTATTTCATTTTAAAATACAAATTAAAATCAGTGACCTAGCAGACTGATCTAAACAGCAAGAAAAACTGGTAATAAATTTTATATTTAGTTAATATAACCCAACTTACATATCATGTTTTCATATTGAAATAGCACTAACAACAATTAAACAGGGAACACACCCTACAAACAAAAACCTCCATTGCATACTATTTTTGCTGCTTGATATTATTTAAACTATCTATTCCCAGTTCATACAAACTTCAGCTTGTTTTGTTCTCAGAGCACGAAACTAGTTATTAACCATCACTGCTACAATCCCCAATATGTCTAACTAATCTCTTGCCAATCTGACATCTCAATTATCAAAAGATTTAAATCAGATATAGATTCCTTCAATTATAATGCACTTCATGTAACATTACTACAATCCACAGAGAAGACTGACAATTCTGTACCTTTCAAATTCTTACAAGCATTTTGCATTCTTTCCCCTTCACTCATTTGGTCATTTGCAATTAGTTTTACCAGCCCTTGCATTGCTATCTTCTTCAATTCAAAGAAAAAGTTTGGTAGCTTCAAATATTTACAGTGCAAGACATTTAAATGAGTATTTACTCAAACAGCTTTACACCCTTAGAAACAAACCTCTGCTGTTCAACTACCATAAAAAAATATTAAAATGACTTATTGATGTTGTGATTAAGCGTTAATTTTCTGTAATATTTTATGAATCCTGCTTGTGCCTCAGTTCCCTATGTATTTTGCATGGCTTGCCAGTGGTGAAAAAGGATTAAGTCTGCCCGTAGCACAGGCTAAACAGACGAAGGTCTGTGTGTCTCCTGGTTCTGAGAGCCTGAATGTGTCCTTAAAAAGGACTGGCCAAGGCAAACCCCATATCAACAGAAAATCCAAGAAGACAGTGGAAAACCCAATCATCCGGACACTGACATACCAAAGGACCCAGGGGGAGATGGATTTCTCTGCCTCGCAGCAAGGAAGCTGAGTAAAGACCCCAGCTTGAGAATAAAAGGACTGGAAGGTATGATGGACAAGAGTTGGCTTCTGGAGGAAGCTGGGGAGGCCTTGCATCTGGAAACTGACTAAGAACATCCGACAGAGCCTGAAAATGGAGTTTCATTACAGCTTGGCTGGGGCTCTGGGTTAACCAGAATGGACTATGCTTTAACCATCATTTCTCCATGCTACCCTAAAGATGTCCTATGCTGTGTCCAGTTGACTAATAAACTCTGCTGTTTTGAAAAGCTGTTAAGAGCGTTATTGCAAATACTAGGTGGAGGCGCCTTAATCCCTGAAGAAAAAACATGTCTCTACCTGGAAGTTTCCCTCAGCTGGACTGACTGAATAGAGCTCAGTGTGAAGAAAGGCTGCAGCCCAGAGATTTAGTCTCAGGAGGCGGTGAGGCCTACCCTGAAGGAAGAGTGAGACCCCTTGGGAGTCTGGCTCGTGGAAGGGGTTCCTCCAAGGTACTGTTCCAAAGCTGGGGGCGTAGCACCAATCCTATCGATCCATAACAGATTACAGCCACTATCGACTGAAAGACAGATGGGCTGCAAACATGGAAGAAAATTAAATGTCATAGAATAGAAATTTAAGTACCTGATAATAGTATCTGAGAACCCAGCAAAGCCCTTCAACATAAGACTGTACAACTTTACGACGGAATTTCTCATCAGACACATCAACATCAAATTTGTTCTTATAGTAGCGCTGTTTCCAACCAGATTCCCATAACCTACACAAGAAGCACAATTAGATTTTAGTCTATAATTGTTTTCATATTATGTAATTAAATGTCACATATTTTTGCAATGAAAACTAAGGCAAATGCTGTACTAACTTGAGGGTAATGGTATGGCGAGCATCTCACCTCAAGAGATGCATCAATTTACAGTCACTTACACCCTAAATTACCATTTGATGTTTGACAATGTCTTCTACTCATTTAAA
Source organism: Chelonoidis abingdonii (assembly GCF_003597395.2). Taxonomy (NCBI): domain Eukaryota; kingdom Metazoa; phylum Chordata; order Testudines; family Testudinidae; genus Chelonoidis; species Chelonoidis abingdonii. Next base: position 213,585,179 of record NC_133771.1, on the reverse strand, counting down.
CCTGGGTTTGGGGAGGGGGGGCAGGGAACTGACGGAGACCCAAAAGCCAGAGGAGTAAACACACTGGCCAGAGACTGAGATGAAAGTTATGACTGGGGAAGCCAAACTCGAAAATTTAGGAGTAGCACCCTGAGAAGCAGTTTAGTCCTTATTCTCTGCTGCTTGGACAGCATTGTGATTTCTACAAAAGATGCTTGAATTGGTAAAGATTGTTTTAAAAATTTTTTAAAAAATTGAAAATACATTTTTATTTTTAAAAGTTAATAAACCTGCTTAAAATTTGAAGCTATGACAACTTATGTTAAGATCTAAACTTACTACAATCTATTAAAAGCATTTAAACAAAGGCATGCTGCATCAGAGAGCTCTCCTCAAGTTTTAAGGACTTAACAAGGGAGCTTCTTTTCCAATTGTATACAGAATCAGGGGGAAAACCATCTAACTTCTGAGGTCAACTCAAGCTCATGTACTGCATTATCTGTCTATACCAGTGGTCCCCTTGTAACCCAACTCAGCACACAGCAGCAGCCCATGTGACATTCTCGGGACCATACAGGCAGTATACGTATTGCGTGGATGCAGCCCATATAACACAGAGCTGCATATGCAGCCCACAATGGTCAATAGGTTGAAAACCATTGATCTATACTATTTTCAGTCTTTACAATGGAGGAAGTGCCGCTATTTTCCCAAATGCAAGTACTTCCAGTTTGTTGTGCAGCAAAGCTTTTGCTTTAATTACTTCTGGTTTCAGTTTAACTAGCAGTTTGTATTTTCATTTGGACTAGTTCAAAGTTGAAAAACCAGTTGGGAGCTGATAAAATAGGCAAGCTTGTTTCCCTCTTCCAAGCTATGAATAAAAACCCGGTGAGAGGATGAGGTTTACTAATTCTAGAAACCCAAAGGACACGGGGGTGATTTTCAAAGGTATTTAGGCATTTAAATATGTAGGTAGGTGCTACTGAAAAACCAGCTAGGAGCCTAATTTGCACTGATTTAAATGAGAATTAAGCATATAAGCTTCTTAGGAACTTTTGAAAAACCTAGAAAGCACCCAACTGCATCTTTAGACACCTAAATATCGTTGAAAGTCTGGCCCACAGTGTGTTCACTAACTATAGTTAACACTTCATGTGGCTTGCACAAATTACAAGTAAAATGACAGTCTAGTAGATAAGAAATGGATCGTTCAAAATTTTCTAACATAATAAAAATGTAAAAATTAAGAACATGAATAAATGTATGATTAGCTATGTATTTGCTTAAATAAATATGTACAGACAGTGCATCCCGGTTAGCAAAAAGTAACAACCAATTTAGTGTAATGGCTATAATTGGTCAACATATATATTAAAACGTTTATTTGCACCAAATGAGAATAAACCTGTCTTTAGGAAAATTAATAAGTATAAATGCAAAAATATCACAAATATTTAAATCAAGGTTTCCAGCTTGCTGATTTATACTTCAGTGTGAACGCACAGGAAAGAATAGTTTGGCATAAGATCAAAGGACACCGATCAAATATGGAATGCAGGATGCAGTGATGAATTTGTTACCCAAACTCTGCACTCTACTAAGATATTAATGTGCTACACTTAAATAAATGTTTCTTCTTCTCCTTTATACCTAGGTCCCCCCCTGCCCGCCGCAAAAAAAGCCAAATGCCAATTGGTACATTTCTCATGATGCTATTCTAAATAGGGAATGAAGTGACAGTGGACTTCTCTAGCCTTTCACCTTTTGAGACCTTGGTTCAAATCTTATGTGAGTTGGCTAAACCTGCTTTCACCTTATTCCTACCTTATTCATTTATTTAATCAAAGGGCATCTTGCTCATAGCTAACACACATACCCAATATAAAATCAATATTTAAAAAAACCCAAAACACATTTCGGTAATCAATATAAATAAAGCTACATACCTAGTATAACTGAACTTTATGGGTTAAATAGCTCAAAAATTCAATTGCAAAACAGTGGCATTCAGCTCACATAATCAAAGATAAACACTGAATGTCTAGCCAATTTAGCGCTTGGTCTCAAAGGGAGTAGTGGCTTGGAGGACAAAAACCTGTATGCATACTAATCTAGATACTTAGATTTAACAGCTATAGCTTACACATCTCACTGGAATTTACTGAATATTCTAACCCTCCACATTAATTACTCATGGATAAAAAGATCATAGGAAAGCATCTGAAGGCACTGCTGCTCTAAGCTAAATAGCATTAATTAGGCTGCATCTACTTCAGCAATTTGCTAACAAAGTGCTACAAAAAATGGCTTCACCTGATATTATCCTCTGGCTCAGGTTCACTGTCACTGTCTTCTGCTTTGCGCTTAATTCCTCCTGCTGGGGACGGGGTGCCATCAGAAGTGAAACTAGTATTAGGAGATGAAGAAGGAGTCTAAGGATATAATCAGATATAAACACAGGAAAAAGGGGTTTTATTATGCATTTCATATTCATTAAAAATTAATGGTTTTGTGTGAAGAATTAAGAAAATTTGTTATTTTTACTTAAAACAAAAAAAAAAACTCCACACTACACAATCATAAAATATTAGGAAGTCCACTAGCATAAAATAGGGCTTTATAATAGGAATCAAACATTGGAATGTACAAACAAAAACCAACAACGAAACATGAAATTCTGTGACAAAGCACAAAACATTTGGTATAGTCCAGTCTAACAGTAGGAATAAAAAAAACAATTGGATACAAAGCTTATTTTATGACTTCTGCTTATGACTGCAGCAAAACAGGTCACATATACAGACTATAATATAAAGATGACTTAGAATTTACAGACCTGGCAGCCAAATTTAAAATATTTCTGCAAATTGTAAGTGAGCTCTATTCAAATAAAAGTATCTTAACATGGAAGAAAGTAGAATTTTAGGAAATCTCTCTCATTTCTGCAGCTCACAGTTAGAAGATATTTAAGACAAATAAAACTTAAAACACTGAAGATTGTAACAAACTGACAAGAGCTAGGAAGTTAAAATTCTGATGAAAGCCTCAAACGAACAATTTTTATGCATCTTTTGCTTTAAAATACAAAATTTCAGGATTAAAGCGAGTAGTAAATTAAAATGGCAAACTTTTATTTACCCAGGCTTACCAGACAAAAAATACTTATTTGCAATAGAGAAATGTTTATCGAAATGTACATTTACTGTTTGGATGGGCAAATAGAGCCAAAGGGGAATCCTCACTATACATTGCATACGAGTGACTTTTCTATAGTCAAGTCTGGTTAAATGTTTCCATAACAACCACCTCTAGTTTTCAGTCACTCAAACTTTCCAAAAGGTTTCCCATAGGCAGGTATGGGAAATTTGTAACTAAATAGATAAATTTTTCAGAAAGTATAAATAATTAGCAGTTCAGTCTTTATTTTTATATATTTGGGGTAGCAGGGAAGCTATTCCTCTGCATTATAGAAAGTTGATTTTTCAACAGCACTATAGCTGAAACAGAATCTAGGAAGCTCAACCCTGGCCATTGTGAAGCGAGCCTTTGCAAAAACTGGTTGGAACCTGGCTAAGTTACAAGGCACTAGGCAGGGGAGAACAATTTGCACATACACAGTAGATATTTCTTACCACTAGTGCTCAAAAGGGAGACTGTACATAATGTAGAGCTGCTTAACTTAGGTGCATATTAAGTGTGGACATCTAAGGTCCACTGAACAAAGCAGAGCTAAACAGCTTATGTATGTGCAAAGAGTCACTCAGTATGTAACACTGACAACCAATACTAAAGTATACAATTGGATGAGTATTTTTAATACACTCTACTGCAGTGGTCCTCAAACTTCTGTACTGGTGACCCCTTTCAGATAGCAAGCCTCTGAGTGTGACCCCCCATAAATATATTAAAAAGTGTTTTTAATTTAACATGATTATAAATGCTGGAGGCAAAGCAGGGTTTGGAGTGGAGGCTGACAGCTCATGATCCCCCATGTAATAACCTCTCAACCACCTGAGGGGTCCTGACCCCCAGATTGAGAACCCCTGCTCCACTGCACTAAGATTGAAAATAAGTTGAAAGGTACACTATTTGATAGTTAAACTGCCATTTTTCCTACAACTTCACAGGTGTATTCACTCAGAGCACACAGGAAAAGAAACTAAAATACTCTCTACTGGAGAACATTCCACTCTAAACCAAATAATCCTACAAATAGGACAGTCTACAGAATTGTTCCAAGAGACAATAACTATCCATTTTTCAGCCAGCCTGAATGCTATCTCCATCTGTTGGAGACAAGAAAAGAACCCAGCACATTCAGCTGTGACAGATATTTCACAGCGGTGGGATTGTAAGAGGTTTCTTTTTTCCTGCCTGCACTGGAGTGGAAGTTGGATGCTATACCCATTCCTGGGCTAGAATAGAGACTACATGGACCAACAGAGTGTGATTATTTTTTTGGCAATCACTAAAGTATACAGAAAATTAAAGCTAACATGACTAGCTCTGGCATTAGCCAGCAACATACAAAATATGAGCATAGAATAAGAACCTATACAGAATAGAATATACATTGATCCAAATTTAATGTCTCCAATGAAAAATATTTTCATTTAAAATTAGAAAAAAAACCCTACTATGTAAAACTGGGGTTTCACTGGTCTTGGGAGACAGCTGGGTTTGTTTGTTTTTTTTTTAAATCTCAAATTTCCAACCTGGGATGGATTTGAACTCAGTACCTGTGTGCTGCTCAGGTTCAGTGGTCAGAACACTTCCTTGGAGTTACAGAGGTCCTGTTTGAGCTCAAGTGCCTTGCAATGTTCTTGAACTCTCACACTGCACATGTGCGGTGTAATCCATGAGGCACATGAACCTTCAAATGCTTGCTGGAATACCTAACTGGGGAAGCAAACTTTTTCTAATAGCATTGTAATTTGATTTCCCCAGAGGGCAAAATGAGTGACATGTATTCTGTTGGGACTAACATTCAAGCACTGGAGACCATGGTGCAATGATCTGAACCCTGGTTTGATCACTCTCTGTGCTCTAAATATACGGCCAGAATAGGCCAGCTTTAAGACACAGAGATCAAGCCAGGGCTCAGATTATCGCACCAGCATCTCAAATTCTTGAGGGTTACCCCAGAAGAGTGCAGGGCACCCACCAGCCCTGGGGGAGGAGGGGATATCAAGTTTAAATGTTATTTGAAAAAGAATCTGCTTCTCCAGTTAGGTAGGCTAAGGCTCATCTACCTACTTCACAAGTGTAACGGATCACAGGGCTCTCTCTCACAAATCCCTTGTTCAAACAGCCCCAAATTTGGATCACAAACCACTCTTGCCCTACAACTCATTCCATTTATCTCACTGCCCTAGATGCAACCCCAAGCCCCTCTCACTCAGATTCACCCCCACCTCCTCTACTGCCAGCAAGCATCCAACACACACAACCCTGACAGATTTTAGCAATATGCCTTTCAACCTTTTTCAAATTCTTGCCCAAGGTAGGACTCAGAATGATACCAGGTGGGATGGGTCAGGTTCAAAAGGACCACTGCTTATCATCTTCAGCTATCCAGCTAGGGTGAAACTTTGAAGACTAAAAATCCTGTTAACGCCTGTCTGCACATGTTCACAGTAATTCATCAGGCTCCTGAACACACGTGAGGTTTAGCACACAATTGTATTAGAGATCACTCTCAAGCATTTGAGACCCTAGTGCAACAACCTGAGCACTGGTTTGACTGCTGTGGGGGAAGGGGAGGGAGGAAGTTGGGGGAGAGTTGCTAGAAATTGTCAACTTTAAAAAGAGCTGTTTTCCAGGAGCTCAGGAATCCCTTTACCAAAGGGCCCCATATTTGGATCACTGACATATCCTGTGCCTCTATGAGATGTAACAAATCTCCTGGCAATCTGATTAACCACATAGATTTTAAAGCACTTACAGTGACTGTTCTATAACCTCAAAAACCACCACAAAAAGGTTGTGAACATATTCCACCAGCAATATCTTGCTAATTAGAGATTGGAAAGCCCTACTGATCTGGGATTCAACAGGTCACCCACCATGACAGAAGTAAAAATGAAAAGATTAACAAGATGAATAATTAAAAAAAAATTAACCCCAATTCAGTTGCTTAGTTTGATTTTATTTTTCCTACATTTCTACGTATGGCATGTTCTTAAATCCCATGCTCACAACAGCCTCAACTCCATAATCTTGCATAATGATTCAAGTTTGCTTAAAAGTGCTTATTTTTGATTGGAAGGGCATTCTTTGCATTACATTTACCTTTTCAGAAATATTTAATCAATGATATTTGAAATATGAAAAACGAACAAAAAACTTAAGTAGCCTTGGAAAACTGATTAAAAACTTGACTAGTTAAGTTGGTTCTTCAAGAAAGAAAGTAAAAATGGAGTGATTAAGAGCTTAGAAGTAAATTGTAACATTAGTATATTCATCACTTTTTTCCTTCTTACATTTATAACTAAAATCTAAACATTCACTCACCGAGTTCCGTTTGTCTTGCATTCTCATTTCATAGGCTGTCTGCCTGGGGTTACTGATTGCTTGAGGACTAGATCTATTTCCTCTCCCTAAAGCTTGAGGGGAAAACTGGCCACCAGGAATAAAAGAAGGCTGATCCCTCTACAAAAGCAAGCAAATACATACACAGTGATATAAATCTAATATTGGAGATTTACAAGAATAAAAATTAGCACATATAGCTGATATTTCTTTAGAGTTCTTAGATTATCAGTTGCTAGAATGTAAAATGAGCAGAGTTCGATCACAATTACTTATTCAGTTCAGCTTAGAACAAGTATGTTTAAACAAGATCTTATATATGTAAAATATACCCTTGGATAAGATGGCATTTACAATTTCAGGGCTTCCTATTTTCAAGGATTTTATTAAATGCTCTCTCAAAAAGTTACATTTTTGTACTGAAGTTTCGGAAACATCAGAAGAAAAAAATATATATATTTTTTTAACTAAAGAAACTCCATCTAGCTATTAAGAGTGTGAAAAATAGGATTTACATTTCAAGGAAGATGATAAATCATTTTCTTGCACTCTGATAGCAATACTCAGCTGATCCTTATTTTAAAGCTTAGGCTTGATATGTACATAACACTCAATGAAACGGGGCATTATAAAGTTTGAAAAACTTTGGTTAAATGAAGTGACGATGATCCTATGACACTCCTCCACTGTATATCTAGAGTCCTTATGCCTCAAGGAAATAGAAAGAGACATCAAGCTCTGGGAAATGGTTGGGGGTTTCTGACATATTAGAAGTACTGCACAGAGACACTGTCTTGAAGCCAGGGGTCCCAGGATAGTGAGGCCCTGCTGGGTTTCTTGGATCATTAGATCACATTGTAAAGAAGCTACACCTATTTGAATGAGCTATCACGTAACATGTTTATTGTACAAATCCTAGATTCAAATGAACATGCAAGAATCTATTCTAAAGAGTTAGGAAGGACATTTAGTACAAAAAACATAAATTGAATGCAATTTTAAGGGTTTAACATGCACAAGTACATGTTAAGGCTGTCAACAATCAACACTTCGCCGTTGTGAATAAGTGGTGTTTTGTATTACTGTACATAAATCTGCACGTATATTTTAGTCACAATGTAACCAAGTTACATTTGCAGAGGAAACCTTGTTGTGGAATTCTGATATGCCTGTTTAAAGGTTAAAGCTTGATTTAGCATTAACTGTTTAATTTTCTGTAGTCAGTTTACTAAACTCTTAATCAGGCTCTGAGTTGAGAGGCGCATCTTCTGTCCTCTGTGCTGACACACTGTAACTCAATGGCACAATCACTCTGTGCAACTGGTACTGTAAAGTATTTGATGCTGTAGTCACATTATACAGACGTACCTATATTCCAAAGGCCCCAATTTATTGTTATCTTTGAGCAACTTAACTCCCCCTCCCATTTTAAATAGGTTTAGATTTAATTATGTGATTTTTTCATTCAATGCTGCAATTTTTAAAAAAAGAAAAAAGGTTTTTGTAAAACACTGTAAAACAGTAAGGCAAAAACTATGCAGTTGTTACAGCAGTTTTATCTGATTTACTGAAATGAGACTAAACGTCTGTTTGTCACAATATAAAAATGCCTGTAAAAGTAAGATCTTAAATTTACCTTCATTCTTTTTCTTTTTTCTTTTTGTCGTCTTCTGAAGTTCTCCTAAAACAAGAGTAAAGTCAATTAAAGTAACCTAGTCTTACAAGTCTTTTAGGAAAATACTTCCTGAGTCCCTCCATTAATCACCACACAAAGAAAGATTAAGTAGCAAGTCTGAGTAGGCATCATGGCTACTGACCTATGAGGCTTGCTGAACTGAACTCTTCCCTGGCCCCACCTAGGATTACTGGTCTATGGCTTTTCTAAGCTACACAACCATCCTATGGAAAACATCCCCCAAAACTGAAGTGTTTTCAATATGGCTCACAATACTCAGCAAATTGCACTGGGACAACAAGGCCTTGAAGGCACATATGTGAAGATGCCAAAACAGAGTTTGGCCCGTCTTTCCACCTGGGTGAAGATACTACAGAAGTTCAGGTGCTACAGGTAACTCAGCACAGATACACGTTTCTTGCCACAGTTGCTAGTGGCTCAAAAAATTCCTGCCTTTCTTTTTTACTTTAAGATCCTGGACCTTGCTCCAAAGCCTGTTCTTCAACAAGTGCTAAGTTTGTACTGTAGTTTGGTATATTATATTGAGAGAATTGTAGATTATGGTTATGACATACAATACATCCTGCCAACATTAAAACAATGTTTTTCTGATTGGATACTTAGCACAGTCCTGTTCTCTCGATTGAGGGGTTTTATTACTCTCCTTTTTATGAATAAGCTATTTAGGATTGTTTGCTTAGTACTTTTTAGCAATATAACCCATGTGCTAGGAATATGCTGCAGTGTAGTGAGTTATTGTTGACCAAGAAGTCGAATTTGCTTGAAACAGCTGAAGGATCCCTTCTCAAAAAAAGCAGCACTGATTTACTGATTACAACACAAACATAATAAATTTCTCTAGAACTTAACTAAGTTTAATACAATGCACAAAGCTGCCACCGACACATTTAGCAGGAAATTTGTCAAAAATCTACCCACTGGAAGAAAATGTAACTGAAAATCCATAAAAGTAAAAACGCTTTAAACAAGTGATACAGGACTGAACAAGTGCAATTATTCTTGTATTCTAAAAAGCATTAATAGTTAATGCTTTTAGAATATGAAAATATTCATTGGTAAATTAAATTCTGAAGAACTCTTCAGTGTAGCTAACAGGTTTGACACAAAGCAGAAAAGTGAACAAATGGTCAGCTTTTACACAGAAGTAAGTGCTCCGAGTCAAGGACTGTCTTTACAGTAGTGTTATGTACTGTGCCAGTCTCATTCCCTCAACTAATGTAATGAATTAATTATGGAGGGCTTGAAAATCCACTCACCTATTGGCCATAGGCAAGAAAAAAAAGCTTGTTTTTTAAAAGAAGAATTTTCAGATTATTATGATTGAAAAGAACTAAATATGAACTGAAAAATACCCAGTGGAGTGAAATCTTATCTTTTAGACCATTCCAGTGCCTGTTAGAGCTCAGAACTTTTCCCATGTTGCCGCAAAGTGGAAACTAAGCAGGTTTGTCTGTTTTCAAAGGTTCTATTCACTACACTGTGAGCAGCAGTGAAACAAAAAAAAAATCACGTCAGTTTCACAACAGTCTTGTTTAGGTATTGGCAGAAACAAAGAAAGGCCATCAAATTATTCGCTCACCAGGATGACCCAAAGTGGAGACTGGGGAGGTAGGAAAGGGAATTGTGTGTGAAGAGACCAGCCTTATTTCATTATCAGTGTTTCCTGTATTATTGTACAATACAATGGACATCTTCAAAGTGGTAACTGTGACGATGCTGGCAAACCAGATGCCAGCTCTTGCCATACTTAACACTGATAGATGCACAGCTGGAAACTGGCCTGGTTTGCCTGTGTTAATGTTGTTAAAACTGATAGTTATAAGAAAGTATTTAATGTTTAGACTTTATGAAATGCTTGTTTAATACTGCATCCTTATGTAGGATGCTTATAACGTGTCTCAATATTATAAGGTAATATTTAAGTGTTTTCTCTGCAACTATAAAACTAACTATAGAACTCCAGTAAGGAAAGAAGCATTACCAAGTGTGAAATATTAAATTTACCACAAGAGGTGTCATCACCTCCCCCATAAAACGTGGCTTATAGACACCAAACAAGCCATTGTGGAACATCAGCAGACAAAATACTTGGCTGACCGCTTCCCCAACACCCACGAAGAGGGTACATGCCCAAGCTCTCATCCCACTATTTAAACGTGGGGGGAAGGGCATAAAAATACTAGCCAAGAAGGAATTGTTATCACTGCGTTGCTTGGAATTCAGATAGGGCAAAAATTTCTAAGCATAAGCAAGGGATCCCCAAGCTGCTTGGCTTGGGTCAACCGTAAAGGACATATAGAGCTAGCATATTATAGCAGCTATTACCTTTTGGAACCTAAGACTCTCATATGTACATCGATCTGCTTTAATCTTGTCAATAACTCATTTCTTAGTAAATAAATCTTCAGTTAGTATTATAGGATTGGCTACAAGCATCATCTTTGGTTTGAGATCTAAGGTACAGCTGACCTGGGGTAATCGACTGGTCCTTTGGGCCTTGGAGTAACCTGAATATAGCCATGATGCCTGGTGTAAGGGACCATCTATCACAAAGGTAAGCTTACCCGGCTGGTACGACACATCGGAGTACCCAAGGAGGTTGTCTGTGACTCCACATTACAGTGCTTTAGGAGTTCACACTTGTTACTTGGCTAGTGAAATCTAGTTCTACAACATACAAACAGTTAGGTGACACTCTGCCTCAAGGTTGGCACTCATGCTTGCCAGCCTCTCCAGACAGCTTGACAGCAACGTTTCAAGGAAAACTGTTCCTGAATTCTACTAAACACTGCATAAAAGCCATCTAAGCTGAACTTCAAAATCATAAATGCTTTACCTCATCATCTTTCCTCTTTTTAAAAATGCTATCTTCAACTTCTCCAACAGCCAACATGATCATCTGTACTCTCTGGAGGTTGACATAACCACTCTCTGTGAGGTACCCCTGCAAAACAAACAAGTTAATACACGTGGCAGAGGGGGTTCTGCTGAAAAATGTGGATTTTTTTTTTTTTTAACAGCAACACAAAAAGTTGAAATGTACCCCAGTTTTGTGCACCACGTTTTTATATATGGCAACCAGACGATCAATTGCTCCCTCCCTGTGAATAAAGAATAAACATACTTAAATTCTAGTCTATACGCCACTCTTGTTTACAGCTATGCTAGATATATCTATAGAAACAAATATAAATAAATCTATTCTTGTATATACAGTTGCTTTACATACCTGATCTCTAACGATGGCAAATGAGGAAGAAAGTCATTCCCCACGAAGAAACACATGAAGACCCAGTCATCTATGCTTCTCTCAATATCAAAAGTAAAAGGTAAACTGGCCATAGTTAGTTCTTTTTCCAAATACTGCAATAAAAAAACCCCAGACATTGGGAAGCTTGTCAGATGCTACTACAAATAGATTTTATATAAAGCAGCTTTACAAAACAATTTTGCATACCTCTCGCAGCACACTTAATCGGATAAAGATAAACTCTTGTTCAGAGCCAGGAGGACAATCTGCAAACTGATCATGCTGCAATACAAAAGAATATGGAAACGTATTAATCACACGCTGGCCCACCTTAAAACTTTTTGGCTTAATATTAAAGGTTTAATCAAAAAGGAATTAAGAATAGAGGTACAAGTCCAATTCCTGAAGTCTTTATACTATTTTTCCTTCTGTTTTTACTCTGACAAATTACTTATCAACTTTAATGGTAGTTTTACCCAGCTAACTAGTAACGAAAGAGTGAGTAGGTTTCAAATTAGCACTGTGCTGACACTTTATTGTGGTGCAAATTTTTTTTTTTAAAGTAAAAAAGAGAAGAGTCAGGCATTCCACTGATATTACTGCAATTGTACTTCAGCAAACCCCTTTCTTCCCGTCCCCGAAAAAACCAAACCCACCATCTGTGGACACTAAACTTTACTACAATTGAGCTAACAATCAAAGAACTACTGCAAACTGTTAAAACTCTTACCTCTCCTTGTTTCTCTCTTGGCAAGCCTTGACAATCCTTAACCTCATGGCCAAACTGACTACAAAGACCACAGGGTTTGGGTTTATTTGGTTTAAACTCTTCTCTGATTATAGTGAAGTTTGGTTCATGTGTAGCTAGTCCAAGCATGATCAGATCAGCTATCAAGCAGAGCAAGAAAGAAAAGTATGAAAAGTAGAGATTAAGGCTTGTATATGAGTTAAAGAACCAAGTGTATTCCATTTTAAACAACTGCGAGCAAGGCATGTGGGAGAATTCAGTACAATTTGAAATACTGTCCTGTAAAAATCAATGTCGTTTGATACTACAGGTATAAATTAGTTCTTCAGCTAGGGATAATACTGTATCTTGCCCTCAAAAGTAAAATACAGTTTCCAAAAATACATTAACCAATCCATGGGATACTTTGAATGCATCCATCAACCTAAGCATTTAACTTATTCACCATCTGGAAACTGCCAGTGTTAAAAAGCTTAACCAACAAACGTATTGCTAGCAAAAGAGGAGGACTTACCATCAGCCCCACACAAACAATGATGAGTGTTTGGGTCATGGTTTGGCTGAGCTAAACAAAAAGAAAAATAAGTGTGTTCAAATCAAGCTATTATATACAATTTCATCTATGCTTCTGAAAATGTCTTACAAGTATACAATAGAAGTATGCACATTTTAGTTAACTTACCTCTCTGTCTTCTAATGTAATCCATGATTTTGTGTTCCCCTTCACCAGGAGCACTCGCATCAGATAAAATAACCTGTAAAATGTTTAGAGCTATGTAAACTTTTTTTTTTTTTTTAACTGTGCTGTTGACATTAAGACGTGAGCAAACGTTTAAGATCTTTTGTGTCTTGACCCTATGAATGCCAAACACTTGAAATGTTTAGTAATTTCATCTAAATTGCCTTTACTTCAATATGAATTATACTCACTGAACCCAATTTAAGAGTCGCTTGTTATTTACACTCATATAAATTACTTTATTCAAACAGATTTTCTACCAATTCTATTAAAATAATACACTAACTTCATCATAGAGTACATAAAGTTACTAGGACTGACAGTTAGCTAATGTATCCAATGTTTTCTAAGCAAGTTTAAAAGTCAGTTAAAACTTGCACTGGACAACCAGCAGTGTAAACATGCATGAGACCCCCACAGACCTCCTTTAGAACTCTGGAATCCCAGACACTCAGATACCACTGTGATGAGGACCATACAAGTACCCAGACAGACCAACAGTGAAGTTCGCAAACTGAGTTGTTTATGGAGGGAAAAGCCCTCCAGTTAGAACACATTTTAACAGCCCATTTAGGGTAAATGAAATGGTCAGCTGTCTCTAAAGAGGCTGATATTCTGCCCTCCCAACACATGGTAAATGCAGTGCTATCAGTCAGCAGGAAGACTTGATGGGAAAAACAGGAAAGCCAGAAAGACAAGATAATAAAATTGATAGAAATCATTTTGGTTGCTTAGTATTGTGTTCTCTTCCAATCACTTGCAATAAGTGAGAAAGAACTCAGGCCTGAGACCTACAAGAGGCAGAACACAATAAATAAAAATCCAATACAGAAAAAGGGGAAAAAAAAAATAAAATAAAAACCATTCTGTAAAAATGTGGGAGAAAACGTAAGGGTAGAGTCTTAACTCATACAGTCTTTAGAGACAATGTACCTTGGCTTCCAATATCAAATCCTATTATAGTGCTCCTTAAACCCCATTTTTATATAAAATCATAAAAATGGCTTTACTGGATGGTGTTATTAGGATGAAATGTATCTCTTAGGTGAAAAACCTTGATGTACAAGTTACCCCCATCTCCAATAACACCACAGTGCCAGAAGACAAGGCTAATCTACTGTTTAAATTTACACTGTTCAATCATACTGTAGTTCAGACTAATACACCCACCCTAATGTTTTTGAAGTAGGAAAGTGTGAAACTTACTGTCAAATTTTTCCACCCTGGGTCATTGTTTAAACGATCAGCAATGTAATAGCGAAGGCATTTAGCAAGATTGTCCATAAACTCAGTTCCCTAAAAGGTGATAGAAGAAAATAAATTAACCCATCATTTAGGTGTTAGCAGCAGCTGGTTAAAGTACAAGACTACTTACTGGTGTAATACAATTGCTGTCAAATCTCTCTGTCACTTCCTCTGGAGGGAGAAAGCCACCTAGAGAAAAAGGTTTAACAAAAACACATCAAAAATAAATCATAAGAAATTAACACCACTTTTGTAGTATTATCTAGAAGTAAATTGCTTATCTGAAACAGTGAACAAAAAACACGAGCCCTTCTAATAAAAGCTGTTTTTTGTTCCCACCAACCCAAGAGCAAGCTGCTGTTACCACTGTGTTATCTTCCATCAAAATAAGCAGAGAATTAACAAGGAACAAGACTTAATGATAGTCATGAAGTAGTTCAAACAAGGTGGGTGAGAAGAAAAAAAAGTGTAAGCTCAAAAGCTTGTCTCTGACAACAAAAGGTGGTCTAATAACAGAAATCACCTCACTCCTCTTTCTCTCCCTCTCCCCTATCCTGGGACCAACACTGCTACACCATCACTGCAAACATGAAATACTTCTTGCAGGTAGCTGCAAAGATAACTTCTTCTCCCTGCTACAAGATGCTGGGCAGAATGTGCTATGAAGTGACTTCCTCTGACTAAAGCTGTTCTTGGCTTCCAAGAACTTTCCTCCTATAACTTCTCCACTATCCCATTTCATTGTTGGCAACACTAATTATCCATCTGATCACTCAGCCTCATAACTTTGGGGTCACTTTTGACTCCTCCCATTCTTCTATCTTCACATATAAGCTCTCACCAAATCCAGTTACTTCTCTCTCTAACATTTCTAAGGTCTTCACCTCCTTCTCCAAGTCCAATGCAAGGACATCTGTTCACATCATAGCGGTCTCACATGGACTGCCTGTGGCCACCCAGCCTTGCCAACTCACTTCTCCAATTCAGCCAGCATGTTTTAGCTAAAATAAATAGCCTTTTACTTTCATTCAGATCATGTCACATCAATCCTCAAGCTCCTTCAGAGGCACCTTCCTTCCACATCAAGTTCAAGTGACTTTCAGCATCAAAACAATACACTTCACTACAGCTCATCACTCAGGCCCAGCTGCTCCGCATTTCACAATATTGCTCCCCATGTCTTTCCCTACTTGCACCGCTGTGCCTTATACCACTGTCTCTCATTTAATGCGACAAGCATCTTCACTCTTCCTCCATGACACTTTTGATTAGCTCTCCATTACAGCAACCACTCCTCCTCTCCTAATGTAACTTTAACAAAATTAAAACAAATCAAGAGGTGCATGGAAGAAAGAAGGGACATTTTTCTTTTGCACAATTTATTTTAGATCAGGGCTTTGGAGCAGAGCCGGAGCTGCAGGTTTTTGCCGGGAGCTAGAGCGGAGCTGGAGCACAGCTCCAAAGTCCTGCTTTAGATTGTAAGTTCATTGGAGTAAGGATGTATTTTCATAAGTTACTATATCATGCATGCCTGTGGCACTACATAAATGAAAAAACAGTCACGGAGCCCTATGGTTTTCTGTAGTATCTAGCCTCTGCTATAGTTAAAAACTATGTCTATTTCAAAACAATTTCTCACACTTAAAGCCATTAGTTACTGAGTAGCATCACATATGAAGCAAACATCTGTACCTTTTGCCAAAATTTCTTGTCTTATTCTTTGCTTCTCTTCTGCACTTTCCACTCCTTCCTTTGATGCTCTGAATCTCCTGGACCTCTGCTGATTCATTTTTGCACGGGGAGCCTAAAACATGTGTTATAGTATTTTACTCAACATTGTATTTGATGTTTTTTTTCCTTATCTGCTCAATTGTTTTCTGTGACTTGGTAACACCCAACACAGCCTTACGGGGTTATTTAGACAACACATCACATAAAAAATTTTGCATCTTCCAGTTGGCTCTTCCCTTCTTTTACATGTTCCCTCCTCCCCCAAATGAGTTCCTTTAGCTGTAAGACCACAGGAAGCCAGCACTAGTATCACAGTGTGTCCTTTTGCTGAGCCAACTTCGGCAAGTTGTCTGCAACTTTCAAAAGGGAAGGCGGAAAGAATGTTGATACTTGGCCTTCACCATCACTGGCTGATACAAGTCAGGTGAAAACTAAATATGCTCTCCAAGAAGCTTCTGAAGTGTCACAGTGGTCTGCCAGGTCCAGTGCAATTGCAGTGACCCCAAACTAGTAGTAGTGACTCGGGATTTCCTGGCTCTCTCACATGGTCTAGGATAAAGTTATGGACTTGGAAAATAAAGTCCTAGTACCTCCCATCTTAGAACATTAAAGGAAACTAAGGGCTTGTCTTCACTACAATGCATCAATGTAGCATGTCTGGTAAAAACACACTATTTCAACGGGAGAGCACGTTGCCATCCCATCGACGTAATTGCTCCTCCTCAAAACAATGCGGAAGTGGTATAGACTTACATGGTAGTGCAGACAAGCCCTTAGGCTTCTGACCACTCAGACTTCAGCCATCCTTTTAGTCACTCACCTGTATCAATAGCCTTGTTCAGGTATCACCCCTAGAAACCTTAAAAGCATTCATCTCAGGTCATAAAGCACCAGGGAATCAGTAAAGCCAACAGCCTCCCATAACTCTTAAGTAGTCACCAGCTCCTGAACAGAACTTAATTAGGGAACTCTACTCCCAATTTTCTCTTGACATCCAGAGTCCCACTCCCATTCTTTTGGGGACTGCCCGTCCTTTCCTCTTTTAGGATTGGGAGGCTGTATTAGCAGAAAGTAGCAGATCCACCCCAAAAAAACCAAACAAACAAACAAAAAAAACCAAAACACCTCTCTCCTGTTCTGAAGCCGTATTTTGTACCTTTCAACTTCCTTATCCCTTTCCAGGGATTCTTCTCATAAGAGC
This sequence comes from Chelonoidis abingdonii, assembly GCF_003597395.2. Classification (NCBI taxonomy): domain Eukaryota; kingdom Metazoa; phylum Chordata; order Testudines; family Testudinidae; genus Chelonoidis; species Chelonoidis abingdonii. Next base: position 213,568,059 of record NC_133771.1, on the reverse strand, counting down.
TATCAAAAAGAAAAAGTCTCTCCTCCTTTACAGACGGGAACAGTAGGCTGGATGCTATGGGCTTATATTGCTATTAAGTTTTTCTGCCATTACTTTCTCATTCCCAAGAAAAGTAGTATTGGAGGTGCATAGCTCAAATTTCTAAAGATAATTTTGCATAATATCCACTGAAGAATTACAGTGCTACAATCTAAATGTTTCATTTTTCAAGGTCTTTGTGGACTAAACACAAATCGAGGATTGGATAATTATGTACTGATTGTTCTATTACTAGCAAAAATAAGTTTTTGCATGTTAACTTTACAATAGATTTCCTCCCTTCTTCTTCAACACTGGTTTGAGTTCTTGATCTGATGCCTTATGGAGACTTGGAAAATGTGTGCAAGCATAAGGGAAATTCCTGAAGTTCAGGCTCTGAACTCCCAGTATAAGGTTCTCTCTTGTTATAGTTAAATTTCAGACCTAGAGATGATCCCAAAGCAACGGATTCCCTTGACTCAAGAAGCAGAAACCCATTTTCTCCATCCTCGCCTCAGCTTCCGTTAAACTTCCAGCTGCTTGGCTGGGTGCTGACCCATCAGTTTCCTCTTCAGCTGTAGCTTATTCATGCCTATATTTCTAGTTTTATCAGGACTCAGACTCCACATTCTCTGTGAAGCATCCCATCATAAGATCTTCAGAAATGGGGTAATCATGGAAGAGTCCACTTTGAAACCTACCAGTGGTCCTCAACAAAATAAGTTAGAACACAATGCAGAGATGATAAACCCAGCTATTCCTTTAAACCATTCACTTGGCTGGCAAAGAACACTAGTGTTCTAACTGAATCTGGTTCTTGTAGTTCAGCAAAAATGCTTTTTTTGGATATTGCCTACATCTAGCTCTTTCAAGAATACACGACTACCCCGATACAACATGAATTCGGATACAACATGGTAAAGCAGCACTACGGGGGGCGGGGGAGCGCTACGCACTCCAGCAGATCAAAGCAAGTTCGATATAACGCAGTTTCGCCTGTAATGCGGTAAGACTTTTTCGCTCCTGAGGACAGCGTTGTATCAGGGTAGAGGCGTACCTACTAACAACTAGATAATGCTAAGTGCTCCCATCCCCCGCAAAATTGGCAAAGCTCCCCTTGAATATTTTCTGCTCTACCAGGTTGATGGGCTGTCTTTACCTCTGTTGTTCAGGGATTTCTACAAAGCACGGCAACATGGTTCTCTTAGTCCCAACCCAGACAAGGCAAAAATTGTGCTTTGCCATAGGAACATTAGAGGTTACAACAAAGATCCCTGGAAATCAGAGGAAAAACATACTAACAAGTGGAAACGTTAATATGTGGTAGAGCAAAGCATTAGTTAGCAGTAAACGATCAAGATGAGGAGGTACTCTCAAGATGATGCTTCTTAGGGACTTCCTTGAAGGAATATCTGGAGGAACCAAGTGAGCAGTCCAATAACATCCTTGAATCCAAGCCAAGACTGTTGTCACAAAAGAAGGCTGGAAATTCCTTTTCCTCTTATGTCTTACCCTCTACTGTTGGATATTCCTCATTAGATCTTTGCCATCTCCCCGTGTCTTTAAGGGATGGGAAGGAGAAGGGAGAATGAGTGCCTGACCAGATCTGAATCTACACTAGAGTTACCCAGAACTGTCTGTGGGTCTGCTGAAGCTTCTGCCGATTATTCACAGTAATGGGAAAAGTTGCTGCTCACACTGATCACAGGAGTTCTGCGCAGACAGGAACAGCAGTCTGCTGCAATGCATCCCTTTATTTTCCTTATCCATCCCCAATTACTGCTCAATAATGCATTGATCAAAGAAGTTAGCCACTACATCATTGCCAAAGTTGATTTGATACATAGCATCTGATAGTGAGGTAGGATGCAACTTAAGAGACATGACTGAAGGTAGAAAGGCCTTTTATAATGCTGCCAAGTGCCTCTCAGCGAGAAAACTCAGCAGTGGGTGCTAGTAGCATCCAAGTCTCAGCCATGCACCATGTGTAAGCATTTAAAATTTCCCTGGCAACATACATGAAACTTACAAGTGCTGTAAAACTGAGAAATTTAGTATGAACTTTCTTTAAACACAATTCAAAACACAAGAAATAGGTTTTACTAATGACATTTTTTCCCGCATAATACTATAAACTGTAACACGAGGGACAGGATCCTAAAATCTCTACCAGATAACATTTTATTTAAGTTTGTTTGCTTTTAAGGATAAACAACATAATAGAGTGCATATACAAACATTTATAAGACCACCACAAATGATATTAAAGATCTACAATGGGGCGGGGGAGGGAGGAAATCTTTCAAATAGATACACATAGCTACAATCCTGAGAAAAATAGATCCGGAGTCCGTGAAACAAATTTTAGTGTAACTGACAGGGTTATATAATCAGAAATGGAATACTTAGAATAATGCTTTTTTGTTGGATTGCTCCTTCAACCAAAACACCTGTATTAACCCGTTTCCCAGAGCACTGTATACAAGTCAGCCAAAGCAAGTTGGGGAAGAAGGGCAAACAACAAATGTAGCTGAGTTCTTTAAATCTTTTACAATATAATTAAATTAGCTGCTAAATTTTGAATGTCCATTTGTAGGCTTTTCTAATCTTTCACAGCCTACTTGCGGCACAACCTACCACTGATTTCATAGATTCATAGGATTTAAGGCCAGAAGGGACCATTAGACCAGCCCTTATTTATAATGGACTTGCTCGCTGATGAAGCAAAGCAGAAGCTATCCCACACAACCCTCCACCCCGATATAACACACTAGACAAGAAAGCTTTCTTTGGTAACATTTCTTTGACATATGTCAAGGTGAAGTGTTAGCCAAATACTGGGTGTTGTAACTAAAACAGTACACATTCAATGAAAAGCTAAATTCTTGCCTACTGGAGTTTATGAAAGCAGATGGCATCAACCTTAGCATTGCAATTAGGTACTACATGGAAAGAGGACAAACATTTCGGTACTTACTACTCCATCTATTGCCATGTAGAGAAGTCGTCTTGGCCTGACAATGTTGAAAAGTCTGTCAATGTACTCAAAAATGGCAACCATCATTTCATCTTCATTTTTGGGAGCTGGTCTATAATTTAACAAGATATCCTGTTAATGTTTCAGATAATATATAATACAAGCTATTTATGAAGTGATGAGAGTCACTTACTTGTCCTCAGGATGTGTACATGGATGGATAATACCATTCATATCCAAATACAAGTTATCAAACTCCACCTCATTGGGATTAGGCTTGCTAGTATCAACTGGAATTTTGATGCCATTGCATTCTTTAGGCTGTGAACACAGGAATAACAAGCCTTTCAGTATTTGCCATATTTCCAACAATTTTGTTATCAAAGAAGCTTTAAATAAGTCAGACCCAAATGAGATTAAAAAAAATAAAAATAAAAAGGTGAAGGAGCAAAGAGCAGTTGCATGTCAGCCCACAACACGATTACACATAGACCATGTCTACACTACAAAATAGGCTTTGTTTAAAAATGGCTCTGGGCAAACATTATCTGTTGTTATATGTCCACAGACAATAAAACAAAACTCCCACTACAATTAGGTAACATAACTAAGTTTTAAACATTGTTCTTTAACATGTTTATATTTTTCCCCTCTGTCCACAAAAGCAAGAATAATGTTGCAAACGAGAATGTTGTAGAGCCAGTGGGACCTTACATGGCTTCTGTAAGTTTGATTGACGAAGAAGCCTGTCTACAGTTATAAATCAGTAGGAAGTTTTATAATATCAGTCCTACTTAAGTCTTTAAACTTTATGTAAGAGCTGTACTGGCACATTTAGATAAACCAGGGCCATCATTTATTTCTCCAATATTAAATATTTAGCTTTACAGCACAGATCAAACAAAAAGACACCACTACTTTTCGGTTGTCCCCCTCTTTTGAGAAGAGTCAAAATCACGCTGAACAGATGACCAGTCTTTATTTTATTAGATTTAGGGGCACAGCAGAAGCACTCATACCCATTATGCTAAGCATCTAATAACTGTGAAGGGATAGGAAAGAAGCACCTGCTTTCCCTCTAACTTTGGGAAACATTAGTTAAGAATGGCCATACTGAGTCAGGCCAAAGGTCCATCTAGCCCAGTATCCTGTCCTCCAACCATGGCCAATGCCAGGGTGCTTCAGAGGGAGTGAACAGAACAGGCAATCATCAAGTGATCCATCTCCTGTCATCCACTACCAGCTTCTGGCAAACAGAGGCTAGGGACACTCAGAGCAGGTGTTGCATCTCTGCCCATCCTGGCTAATAGCCATTGATGGATTTATCCTCCATGAACTTATTTAGTTCTTTTTTTAAACCCTGTTATAGTCTTGGCCTTCACAAGATCCCCTGGCAAAGAGTTCCAGACGCTGACGGTGCATTGTATAAAGTGCTTCCTTTTGTTTGTTTTAACCTGCTGTCTATTAACTTCACTGGATGCCCCCAGGTCTGGCGTTATGTGAAGGGAAAAACAACACTTATTTACTTTCTCCACACCAGTCAAGATTTTATAGACCTCTATTGTATCCCCCACTTAGTCGTGTCTTGTTCAAGCTGAAAAGTCCCTGTCTTTTTAATTTCTCCTCATATGGAAGCTGTTCCATACCCTTAACTATTTTTGTTGCCCTTCTCTGTACCTTTTCCAACTCTAATAGATTAATTTTTTTTAGGATGAGGTAACCACATCTGAACACAGTATCCAAGATGTGGGAGTACCAGGCATTTATATAGAAGCATGATATTTTCTGTCTTACCTCCTTCCTAATGGTTCCTAACATTGCTAGCTTTTTTTGACTGCTGCTGCACATTGAGTGGATGTTTTCCGAGAACTATCCATGATGATTCCAAGATCTCTTTCTTGAGTGGTAACAGCCAATTTAGACCCCATCATTTTGAATGTATAGTTGGGATTATATTTTCCTATGTGCATTACTTTGCATTTATCTACACTGATTTTTATCAACCATTTTGTTGCCCAGGCACCCATGTTTGGGAGATCCCTTTATAACTCTTTGCAGACTGCTCTGGAGTTAACCGTCTTCATTACTTTTATTTATAGTTCAAACTGTGAGAAGAGTTTCAGCCTGGCCTTGAAAGGTTAGCTTCCTCCTGCTCCCTGCACACAGACAGATGTGATCCTTCCAACCCTCTTCCCCCCATTAGTCAGCTTTCCCTTTTGTGGGGAGGGAGGGAAGACATCTCATTCTGCCCATTGGCTACCAGATGTTTTGGGATGCTCAGATACCACCCATCACCTTCCAGTTTGAAGTGCCCAAAATTAGTGGAGACTTTTGTGAGTTCTGATCTTAATCTTCCCATGTAACCATCCCTGCACCTCACAAAGGTGTTCCAAAGTTTGTGAAAAATGGTGTTCCAAAGACAAACTGATTGTTCTTTGTGAGACTCCAGTATTATGGCAGCAAGCACCACAGAAAATCCCTTGAGGAAATTAATAATTCTGTATTCAGTGTAGCGGGAACTAAATAATGCAGTAAGGCAGGCATGGGGCCACACATTGAATGATAAGGACAAAGATATTGAAAAGTTGCTTTATTCCCTCAGCATCATCCATCCTGTGCACTGAAGGGGAGAGATTCTGCTGAAAAAAAAAATGTATGGGATCATGTAATTAGAGACTCAACGCACAGGCACAAGCACAAGGGGGCCAAATTATGGTTCCATAATCAATTACAATTTGTCGTTAGTTATTTAGATTGCAGTAGCACCTGACACATTAAGTGCATGCCATCCAGAAAAAGACCATACACCAAGAGCACACAGCCCCATAACCACATGAATGCTCAGCCTACAAGTACCAGAACACCCAATCAGCTTTTCTATTGAGATCTGCCCCCACAGCCTTGATAAGGACAACGCAATGTCATCCTACTTTAAAAAACAAACAAACAAACCCATACATATCCGAACAGCTTTTATACAAAAGAGGCGTTCAATCACAGTCCAAGTCGGAATCAGCCTCTATGCTCCTCATGCAAAGAACTCATTCCCTCTTGGGCAGCAAACATGGACCATTTCTCCCAGTCCTGGTAAATGATGCAAGCCATTGACATTCTACAAAAGCTGTTAATAATCACATTTTAAGTGATCACTGCACAGTTGTGTCTTGAGGCTTGATCCAAAGCCCATCAGTGAGACTCCTACCCTAGAAATACCTACCTTCTAGAACTTTCATTACCAAAATACCCCCACACAACACATCTAGCCACTTCAAATATCTTTAGCTATTACTGCTGGGAGAGGGAAGTGTAGAGTAGGAGCGCATACAGGAAACGAGGCTGTAGGGCGAAGCGATAACCTGGTGTGTAACAGCTATGTTAATAGTAAGGTGTTTGCATGTGGGTGGGAAAGTGGAATGTATTTTGTCAGGTGATAACTTCACTTCCTAGCTTTCTGTAGCTGAGCGTCAGGTACATTACAGACAGAGCAACCAGGAATGCTTCAAAATGAAGTTTGTGTAGTAACTGATATTGAATAACAGGCTAAAGATTTTGCTTCTTGAGAATCAGCGTTTAACTCAATATGACAAGTTTCAGTACTGGAAACTTTTCAGTTCATGCTCCTGAATGTTTCTGTTTTAACTCAGTAATGGTGCTGGTCATTCAACTGGTGTGTATAGCTAAAGACGATGCTATGGGAATCTTAATAAAGTGAAATTAAAGTTTGACTGTAATAACAGAGCATTAAACCTTAACATTTTAACCTTGAAGCAAGTTTAGGGTATCACCTTCATTTACCTGCTGAGAAAAACACTTTCAACATAAAAAAGTTGCATTGAGAAAGGGAGTTAAAGTCTTTTCAGTCATAAGGGGAGGGATAGCTCAGTGGTTTGAGCATTGGCTTGCTAAACACAGGGTTGTGAGTTCAATCCTTGAGGGGGCCATTTGGATTTGGGCACTGGTCCTGCTTTGAGCAAGGGGTTAGACTAGATGATCTTCTGAGGTCCCTTCCAACCCTAATGGTCTATGATCTCAAGGCAGAAGTCGAGAATATTCTTAAATGGTCTGATACAATCACTAGGGCTGTCAAGCAATTAAAAAAATTAATTGTGATTAATCGCACTGTTAAACAATAATAGAATACCATTTATTTAAATATTTTTTATTTTTCCTACATTTTCAAATATATTGATTTCAACTACACAGAATACAAAGTGTACAGTGCTCCCTTTAGATTTATTTTTGTTACAAATATTTTTGCTTTAAAAACAAAAGTATTTTTCATATCACCTCATACAAGCATCATAATGCAATCTCTTTATCTTGAAAGTGCAATTTACAAATGTAGATACTTTTTGTTACCTAACTGCACTCAGAAACAAAACAATGTAAAACTTCAGAGCCCACAAATCCACTCAGTTCTACGTCTTGTTCAGCAAGTCACTCAGATAAAAAAGTTTATTTATATTTGCAGGAGATAATGCTGTCTGCTTCTCAGTGCACAGGATGGATGATGCTGAGGGAATAAGCAACTTTTCAATATCTTGTCCTTATCATTCAATGTGTGGCCCCATGCCTGCCTTACTGCATTATTTAGTTCCCGCTACACTGAATACAGAATTATTAATTTCTCAAGGTGTTTACAATGTCACCTGAAAGTGAGAGCAGACATTCACATGGTACTGTTGTAGCTGGCATTTCAAGATATTTACTTGCCAGAAGGGCTAAAGATTCATATGTCCCTTCATTTTCAACCACCATTCCAGAGGACACACATCCATGCTGATGATGTGTTCTGCTCAATAAGGACCCAAAGGAGTGCAGACTGATGCATGTTCACTTTCATCATCATGAGTCAGATATCACCAGCAGAAGGTTGATTTTTCTTTTTTGAAGGTTTAGGTTCTGCAGTTTCCGCATCGGAGTGTTGCTCTTTTAGGACTTCTAAAAGTATGTTCCACACCTCATCCCTCTCAGATTTTGGAAGGCACTTCAGATTCTTAAACCTTGGGTTGAGTGCTGTAGCTATCTTTAGAAATCTCACATTGGTACCTTCTTTCGTTTTGTCAAATCTGCAGTCAAAGTGCTCTTAAAACAAAAAGCATGTGCTGGGTCATCATCTGAGACTGCTATAATATGAAATACATGGCAGAAAGCGGGTAAACAGAGCAGGAGATATACTATTCTCCCCCAAAGAGTTCAGTCACAAATTTAATAATGCATTCTTTTTTTAACGAGAGTCATCATGGATGCATGTCCTCTGGAAAGGTAGCCAAAGCATGAAGGGGCATACGAATCTTTAGCATATCTGCAGGACCGGCTCGAGGCACCCGCAAAACAAGCATACGCTTGGGGCGTCACATTTCCAGGGGCGGCATTCTGGCCATCCTTCTTTTTTCAGAAAAATCCACCAATGTATCGAAAAATACATGCATATCAAAAAATGTCCAGTAGTACGATAGGAGCATGACATGAAAAATATCATGTCACATCGTGACACAGTCAGTCATAATGTGAACATACATAAATGTGTAAATGTTAACAGTTACTGATTAATTAAACCAGGAATCACGATTACTTGTGTGTACCATGCTGCCCTATCAGCGCCATGCACGCCAATTTCTGTGTCGCGTCAGTGCCAGTGGTTATAGGGCTAAAATGCCAGGACAAAAACGTTCTGGTGCTGCCTACTAACAACAACAAGAGAAACAGCAAAAAGAATTAGAAAAACTCTCTCTTACTTCAAATGAGTATCTTTAAAGAGTCGCCATTACTAGCATCAGTGGCTTCTGGTGAGCACAGTTTCTCAGAACTGAAATTACTAAAAAATTATTTGAGGACCACCATGTCTCAAAAATCATTTGTCAATTGAAAGTACCACTGCAAAAAATTTAATTTCACTGAATTATTAAAAAACTATGCAAGTATTAAAAAAAAAAAATCTTACCGCGTTATAGGTGAAACCGCGTAATATCAAACTTGCTTTTACCCACCGGAGTGCACAGCCCCGCTCCTGCGTGAGCGCTGCTTTACCGCGCTACATCCCAATTTGTGTTATATTGGGTTGCGTTATATCAGAGTAAAGTTGTATTTGAAAATGTAGAAAATATCCAAAAATAGTTAATAAATTTCAACTGGTATTCTATTGTTTAAAAGTGCGATTAATCATGATTAATTTGTGTTAACTGCATGAGTTAAGTGTGATTAATCGACAGCCCTAATAATTACAAATATAGTTCAAACTTCACTTTATTATGCTCAGATTATGAACATGGGAATAAATGAGGGCAGTTGTTAGTGATGTCATCCTATGGATTCTCAAATTCATGTGTCATCATTCAGTAGTCTGAAAGAACCTTTATGAAATCTCTTCTGAGTTACTGTTATGCACTATCATCACTGACTGCATCCTTAAAATGAAATCATCAGTTTCCCATATCTGTACATTCTTGGTAAGACTTTACATTGCTTGTATTACCAGAGTCAAATAGAGAACTGAAAGCACAAAATATCACAGATCATGCACCAGGTCCAGAAGAACTTGTACTCCAGTTTTAAAAGTCAAAAAATAGCATCTTGCTTCACATCTCTTACAGATAGTCCATATTTCATGAAAACAAAAAATCCTGCTAGTATTTTTCTCTTGAAGCAAGAATTAATGTTTAAAAAATACTCAAGATTAAAGAAATCAGACGGCAAGATTTATAATCAGGATAATTTCAGCCTTTTTAAAGCTAGTTTTTCTTTCTCTGATTCTCCCTTCTATTACGCATCCAGATCAGTGAAGGTACGTCTCAGACTATTTGACTAATCATAAAATAAGAACATTATGTAATATGGAGAATTAAGCAAAAATTTATATCAGATGCATTGACAGGGTCTGTTAGCCACAGTTATTTTCTACCCAACTTTGAACAAAGATATAATATTATGAAGTTTCCTAGTCAACTGAGAGCTTCACTTAAAAAAAAAAAAAAAAAGTAAAGTATTAATTCTGACTGATTATATAATGGGACAAGACAGTTGTCTTCTCTTCACTTCTGTTTGTTCTTTCAATCAAACATCTCACTATAGCTAACTGATTCAGGTATAAAAGGCTTACAACTATATGATATTGAACTATATGATAAAATTGCCCTCTGGTGATATTTTGCTTCACCTTCGAGATTATATTTTGCTTATATTCAGGCTCTTTTTTAAGATTTTGTAAAGCAGCTTGGTTTTACTTCACCCTTATATGCTCATATAACCAATACCCTGCCATCAAATTTTCAATGAAAAATAGTCTTGTAATGGATTGAAATATCTGGGAATGATGTATCTTGTGACATAACTAAATTGTTCAGACAACTGAAAATAGATCTCCAGCTATTGCTTTATTAGGGCATGTGAATTTGATTAATATTCTCCCCAGGATTTTATAGTATCTTAAATCAATCAGTAAGAATAAGAGAGAGATTGAAGATTAACAAGTTTATTTCTCTCTCTTTGGAAAGTTATAGAGCAAGAATCGACTTGTTTATATTTCAAAAAGAGACAAGCTTCCACAAGATCCACCTTAACTTCTAAATTTATTGACGGATTTAGATACCAACAATCACAAATATACTTTATTCCGTGTAGTGTCCCATGGAAACTAGGATTTACTCACGGAGTAAGTCACTATTCAATGTAAGACCATCAGGATCTGACAAATTAAATTTGCCATAAACTGTTTCCACAAGAGGTTTAACATTCAAAATGATCTGGACAAACTGGAAAAATGGTCTGAAGCAGATCGGATGAAATTCAGTAAGAACAAATGTAAAGTACTACACTCAGGAAGAAAATCAGCTGCACACATACAAGATGGGAAATGGCTGTCTAGGAAGGAGTACTGTGGAAAGGGATCTGGAGGTTATAGTGGTTCACAAGCTAAATGAGAGAGTCATTGTAACAATGCTGCAAAAAAAAAAAAAAGCGCAAACATTCTGGGATGTATTAGCAGGAATGTTGTAAACAAGACAGAAGACGTAATTCTTCTGCTCTACTACACACTAATTCGACCTCAGCTGGAGTACTGTGTCCAGTTCTGGGCAACACATTTCAGGAAATGTGGACAAGCTGGAGAAAATCCAGAGAAGAGCCACAAAAAAGATTAAAGGTCTAGAAAACATGACCTACAAGGAAAGACGGGGGGGGAAAAATGGGTTTATTTTGTCTGGAGAAGAGAAGACATGATAACAGTTTTCAAGTACATAAAAGCTTGTTACAAGAAGGAGGAAGAAAAACTGTTATCCTTAACCTCTAAGGATAGGCCAAGAAGCAATGGGCTTAAATTTCAGCAAGAAGTGTGGATTTGATTTAAATTACTAGTCATGAAGTCTCGATTTAATTATGGATTTCTACATAAAAGTGCATTCTCGTTGGTTGTTATAACCTTAACACATATTCTTCACAACTCAGAGATCGATGTAGATTTCATTTTTAGAAGGTATACACTATAAATGTTTAAACAGTGATTTTAGAAAAAAAAATTCAGATTAGTTTTACAGCTATATCAGAAAATTAATGATTGTTTGGTTATTTCATTTACCAAAGGTAACTGAAGCAGATATTTATGATCCCCAATTCAACAAGTTAATCATTAATTTTTGGAGGATTTTCTTGCCATGCTGTATTAGGAGACCACCACCAGACAGACATTTAAATTGTTTTATTTAACTAAAACAACATTAAGTACTCTGTTTTTTTCTCCAACAGCACACATACAATATTTTAACAAAACAAGCATATGTCCCTCGCTTCTCACATTTATCTCCAGACTTCTCCTTGTCCAAATCTCTTCTGCCTCCAACAATCTTCTATTCATTCAACTTTTTGAAACTCTGCACTTTTAGAGAGAGGTAAGGGACTGACTCTGTGTACACACATTTACAGAGGGACAATAGGGTTGAGATCTGTTATTTCTCACCTCTATACTTTATTTATTTATTTAAAACATTTTCGCTGTTAACAAGCATGTTACCTCTGGAGAGACAAATCCACAGTTTTGAGAGCTACAAAACTAAGCATCTCATGATATCTTCTAGACTGAGCACTGAGTCCTATTGGGCAGTCAGAAAGATTAATCTACATAATCTATACAGAAGTGTGTGGAACCCCACAAAACTGGGTCCCTAATGCATGAACTATTGGAACTCATTTACAAATTTTTCTTAAACTTTACATGAATACATTGTCTCATACTATAGAATTAGAATTTATAATCCCAATTCCATGATGAGAGATCTTTGAGCTATAATGTATCTTAATTAAAACCATTTTTAGATAGTTTTTTTCCTCAAAAAGCATTTTACCAAAAAAAAAAAAAAAAATCTGATTTAAATCAAAATATATTTTTTTAAATCATTGATTTTTATCAACCCTGGAAGCAAGGGAGGTTTAGGTTGGACTTTAGGAAGTATTTCCTAACAGTTATGATGGTTAAGCACTGGAATAAACTGCCTAGGGAGTTTGTGGAATCTCCATCACTGGAGTTTTTGGGTTTTTTTTTTTTTTGTTTGTTTGTTTTTTTTTAAGAGCAGGTTAGACAAAACACCTGTCAGGGATGGTCTAGATAATAATCACTCCTGACAAGAGTGCAAAGGACTGCACTAGATGACCTCTTGAGGTCCCTTCTAGTCCCCATGATTCTATGCAATCTCATAATAGCAATTACTTTAAAATAACACCCAATTAGCGTGGTCCCAAACATTAGTCACTCTCACAATTATACTTTAAACTCTTCAAAGAGCTGTCCAGGATGTGAAGATAGTAGTTACAAAAGATGGGAAAGTGATCACAATCTTAGGAAGATAAAGATTTTATGTATTTTTATTTTACCCTTACACAGATGTCTGATCAAATGAAAATAGCTTTTCAATGATTTACATACAAACAAAGGCTGCTCTTATCAGTAAGCTAAAAACCATAATTGGGAAATATAAAATTAAGGATTAAATTTAAGGATGAAAAAGATAGCAAAATCAGGTACTTTCACATTAGGAAATACCAGAGTGAACACTCTCCATGCAACCTTAATTTAACTCCCTTGTGTGTATGCATTATGATACAGCCTTTCATTAGATGCAGAAGTGACTACCCGTGAAAAGTCTGGGGGGTAAGCGACTTACCCAGCACCACACAGGAACTCTGGCATAGAGGCAGGGATAGAAGCCCCAGTCTCTAGGGCAGCATTCAACTGCCCTAACCACAAAGCCATCCCCCTTATTCCTGCAACCCCCTGCCTCATTCATCACAAATCTTCAACGTCCGCAATAAAAAAAAAAAAAAGGCAGGAACCCTATAGAAAACAGACTTTTTTACTTCACTGGTCCAGTCCCATAGCACATCCACCCTACCCCACTCAACGACCTTGGTGTCCTGTTTGATTTAAAAGAGAGGTCATGTCAGACTACCATAACACATATACACACGAGGGGCAAATAAAAGTTGCACGGGGAACATTCACTTTGGCATTTCCTAATTTGAGTGCTTGCAGCCTTTTACTCCTTTTTAATCCTTAAATTCCTAATATTTTATGGTTTAGTTTATTTCTGAGAGAAACCTTAACATTAAGTCAAGGTTTTTGCTTGTGAATTGCCTTAGTTTAATAAAATTCTTTCTTCTGTAAGTGCTATTTAACTAGTAAAGTACTTAAAAATGTCATCTTCAACGTGCATTTCATTGTCATTGTTATCTTGTGCAGCTCATCTGAAGAGAGAAGTGATACAATTTTGAAAACTACCAACCTTCAATCTGTGTTTTTGCCCTTTTTCCATTATCATATATGGAGAGTACACAAAGTGTTTGGTTCCTATTCCAACCCAAGAAAAAAAGGAAGGGGAAAGAGTTGCTTGATTTTTCACAGTGAAGCAAGAAAAGCTGCAGTTTCTAGACCTTCATCTAGAACAGGGATGGGCAAACCTTTTGGCCCGAGGGCCACATCTGGGTATGGAAATTGTATGGCAGACCATAAACGCTCACAAAATTGGGGGTTGGGGTGCAGGAGGGAGTGAGGGCTTCAGCTGGGGGTGCAGGCTCTGGGGTGAGGCTGGGGGTGCAGAAGGGTGCTTCTGGCTGGGACCATGGGGTTTGGAGGTCAGGAGGAGGATCAGGGATGGGGCAGGGGCACAGGAGGTGGTCGGGGTGCAGGCTCCAGGCGGCGCTTACCTCAAGCAGTTTCTGGAAGCAGCAGCATGCCCTCTTTCTGGCTCCTGTGCGGCAGCATGGCCAGGTGGGTCTGTGCGCTGCTCCGTCCACAGGCACTGCCCCTGCAGCTCCCATTGGCTGTGATTGCTGGCCAATGGGAGCGGCAGGGGCAGTGTGCGGAGCCCCCTGGCTCCCCCTACACGTAGTGGGGGCATGCTGCTGCTTCCGAGAGCTGCATGGAGCCCCAGCATGCATGGAGCAAGCCCCTGACTCCACTCCCCAGCCAGAGCTCAAGAGACAGATTAAAATATCTGAAGCTTCATATGCGGTCCCTGGGCAGTAGTTTGCCTACCCCAATCTAGAAGTTATTACTTAAACTCAACTCAAGCAACTGTTAATCTACTCCCACCCCACCGTTGACAGAAAAAAACCAAAACTGTTTGACAATATTCATTATTAAGCTACTGAATCATCCATTCAAACATCGGAAGAATAGAATGGATAGGTAAGAGATCATGAAACACCTGAAAATCTTCCAAGAGGTCAGAGCACAGTTATACCTCTCAATACCAAAAAAATTTTGAAGAAATTGAAGGAAAGTCAGAGAAAACATAAGCACAATTAAGTGGTTTGAGGACTATATAGGAGAAAAGATTAAGTGAACAAAATGCGTCCAATCATTCTTCCTCCAAAATTTCCCATTACACCATTTCCACCCCAAAGTATGATGTCTACAATAGTTACTTTTATATCATAGCCTACACAAGTTTACTTGTAATTGGTTATGACGAAACACTGACATTTTTGTATCAATCAGTATTGTAAAACTACATCTAAGTTTGTTGCTTTAAAACCTAAAACTCTGCAGCTGGGAAGCACTCTCAGTCACTTGTTTTGTACATGCTAAAAAACCTCGTCATCTCTCCACATCTCTGCAGCTTGCTAACAATTATAAATCTTACAGAATATTTTCTACTGGTTACTTACTGTACAGGCCTAACAGCCCAGAAGAAATCAGCACTGTAAACAGAACCCCATCTCCACAGCATCAGGCCATTCAACTTTCAACAGTACTTTTTCCTTTACATTTTTCACATTTTGCCAAAGTTTAATAGCAGCAACAGTGACCTCTAGGTCAGACATTTCACGCCAATTAATGACCAGACGTGCTAAAGACCATCAGATTCACTTTTGGCAATTCATCCAGTCAGTCATTAAGCAATAATGATTTTCTGGTAGCTGAAGTTGAATTGTCATTAACGATAGTGCCAACAGAAGATGGCATAAATAGAACTAAAAGCTCTCATAACAAATATAAGACGTACTAGCTTCTGTGCCACGCAAAATGAAAAGAGGGGAAAAGTAGAAAAGACAGCAAGCAAGGACTTACAATCCCAGGGGGGCATGGGAGAGGGAAACACAAAAAACATTACTTGATACTAACTGTAGCTTAGGAGCAAAAAAGTTCAGTTCTCTTGAGTTTTTGCAGAAAATACAGTAAGAAATGTTACATAAAAGGTCCAGTTTTCAGAACATTTGGAATCCGCAGCAGTCACGTAATAAGAAAACTTCAAGCTTCCATTCAAAGAACAGGCTGATATTGGAATGGCACCACTATTCAGCTTCTTCCCTATCATTTATTACCTGCACAGTGCCACAGGATTAGTCAGTACTAAATAAGACATGCCAGTATTTGCTAGATATAAATCAATCCACCAAAATGTATCAAAAGACTACTGACCATGCACCTTAACACAGCAAGAAAGGCCACAAATCTGCTGCATACTAATGAGCTTTTCAGTTCTTTGGGTTTGTTCACAAGAAGAGAGGTGGTGTCTTTGTTGCATACTTGTACAGTGCCTAACATAATGGGGGGCACTGTCCTCATGACTGAGTGGGGGCACGTCCACCACACACACACACACACAGTGCAATACAGTCAGGGGATCGCCAGATCTCCACGCTGAGAGATGTTGCGGCTGTATCCCCACACTCAGCCTGGGTTGGGCTGAGGAGACTCACCCAGAGAACTGAAGATCAGGCCAGAGCTCCCGGCCCAGAGTGAGAGCGGGCTCCCAGCTCGACCAAGGGGTTGGGAAGGCTACAGGGTCAGCCCCGGGTGCAGGTACCGGAGTCCAAGTGGAAAGAACGGAAGCTGGGACTGGGGGGCGGGGGGTCTGTGGTTCATGGGGGCCGGGCCCCCGAATGCCGGGGGGGCGGGTTCCTGGGACCGAGCCCCGGAAGGAGGGAGCAGTGGAGCTGGGGCCGAGCCCGGGGCCCGGAGGGGAGATGGTGGCTGCTGGGAGCCGATCCCCAGGACGGGCGGGAGAGTTGCTGGGGGGATGGAGGCCGAGCCCCGGGAAGGGGGGAGCCCCGGGACGGTGCCGGCCTCACCTTCTCCTCCACGCTGTTGACGATGATGGAGGGGTACTTGCGGCTGAGCCAGCGGAAGAAGGCCGGGACTCCCATGGCCCCGCGTGGGGATACAGCGGCGGCCGCGGAGTTGGAATTGGAACCCAAGCAGCGGCGGCGGCAACCGGACTTCCGGGGCAAGGGGCACCGCGAGGCATGATGGGGGGAAAGTGCTGGGAGGCAGAGGAGGAGGTGGTGGCAGTGAACGGGTTAAGTCACGTGACTCCAGCGGCCCCGGGCTGTCAGATTCAGGCATGCGCAGTGCGGGCTCTCTGCTCCCTCCGCCCCTCGAGGAGCTAGGGGCGGGGTCAGCCCTGTTCCCCGCTGAGGGTGGAGCTTCACTATTGGTAGCAGAGTGCGGACGGGTGCAGGGCCTCGGCCGCCTCAGTCCCGGGCACCCTCAGTAACCCCTACCGCGCCGCTTCCGCCTGCCTGCGCACGGCTCCCGCGGGCACACGCGGGCTTGAGGCTACGTGGACCGTTGGCTGCTCGCCCGCGCGGGGCCAACCTCTGTCCGCCCCCTAAAGCGTGTCCGCAACGGCCTGAGAGAATGGGCCTCTGTGCTGCTACTGCGCATGCTCTCACGGACTGAGCATGCTCAGTGGCATCTGCTGTAGCCGCTGCCCTCAGGTGGGCTTGAGACAGCTGCAGAATCCGGGCGGGGGGAGGCCCCCGCGTTACGGCCCTGCCAGGCAGAGCCACAGCGAGGGGCAGGAGGGAGAGGCATGACCTCTGCTGCCCCAGCCCTCAGGGACAAGGGCGCAAGTCATGGCAGGGCAGCAAAAAAGAAGCCCCCATCCGGTGACCCCTTGTGGCTGTTGCAGTTTGTGACATGGCGCCTTTGCGCTGGCAGGATTCACACCAGGGCTGCTTGACTCATAGGCTTTATGGTTAGAAGGGACCATTATGATCATCTAGTCTGACCTCCTGCACATCGCAGGCCACAGAATCTCACCCACCCACTCCTGTAACAAGCCCCTAACCTATGTCTGAGTTACTGATGCCCTCTACACGCACCTGTGGCATGAATCTCACAAGCGCGCGCGCGTACGTCTGCGAAAAGTGCCACCCCTGGTACTTAACAGCCCAAATAAACGCAAAAGCACCACCCCCCCCTTTCTTACTCTAGAGCAGACGGAGAAAACAAACATTCCCACCCCTCTTGGACTTATGCCAATCTAAGGCCCACCTTGGCAACCAACCAAGGTGGTTTTCCCAGGCCTGCCTTCCTTCAGGAGGGTGCTGCTAGACAGCACTTTCCTTCAACTCGTGATCCCAGCCACCCACCAACTAACCTGGGCTTTTTGCTTTTAGCTCCTCTCTTGAAGCCTGACACCTGCTCCTGAGTGTCATGGGGCTGGGCTGATTGGGCCCCCAGCAGACCATTAACCAGGGCCGCCCAGAGGATTCAGGGGGCCCGGGGCAAAGCAATTTCGGAGGGCCCTTCCATAAAAAAAAGTTGCAATACTATAGAATATTATATTCTCGTGGTGGCCCCTGTGGGGCCCGGGGCAAATTGCCCCACTTGCGCCCCCCTCTTCCTTCCCCCGGGGCAGCCCTGCCATTAACACTTTTCTGACTCACATGGGGTTTTGTACATCTCATCGCAGACCCCAGGTAGAATAGATTGTTTAGCAGAAGTAGTCGGCACGTAGTCTTAGGCTGTGTCTACACCACATAGCTTTTAGTGACACAGCTGTGTTGCTACAGCCAGGCCACTAAAAGATGTGCAGTGTAGCCGCTGTTTGTCAGCTCTCCTGCTGACAAAAAACTTCCACCCCCAAGAAGTGGCGTTAGCTTTGTTGGCAGGAAAGCGCTCCTGCCAACAAATCACTGTTCACGCCGGCGCTTGTTGTGGGCAAAACTTTTGTCTTCTGGGGGTGCTCTTTTTAAACACCTCTGAAAGACAAAAGTTTTGTCCTTTACCTATCAGTGTAGACATAGTCTAAGGTACCATTCAAGGTAGAGTGCCCCATTAGCATTCCTGCAGTGATAGGACAAAATGGGTGGGGGGGGGGGTTAGTGAGTCACTGTTCCATCTTGCTTTTAGCTGAGATGCTCAGAATACCTTTCCCAGACATGAGCAAGAGCTCTGTGTGGCTCAAAAGCTTGTCTCTCTGAACAACAGAAGTTGGTCTGATAAAAGATACTACCACACCCACCTTGTCTGTCTATCCATAATCAATTAACCAACTTTGGGGAGGAATTGTTTCAGTGGTTATGGTGAATTTTAATTTTTGTATAATTGCCCAGAACCTGGGATCTATGATAGGGATTATGATTTCTTATTAGTAATAATTATAAGTATTGGCATCATTTTATATATTTAACTAAAGAAAAAAATTGTATAAAATCAATCAGAAGGATTTTTAGAACAAGCTTGTTTAGAGGATGTGAGTTTATAAAGAAGAAAGAAGATTTCTTGAAAATTGCAAAGAACATTATTTTTTAAGGTCAGGATTGTTGCTCACTCTGCATACTGGTGCAGGAGAGTACGGGAGCATAAGGTACTGCTTTTTTCCCCCATGCAGGACACCTTCATTGCAGATAGCAGCACATGAACAACCTCTACATACTGCAGCGGAAGGCAAAAAAACCCCCAAAGTCACTGCCAAGCTGACTTGGAGGGAAGTTCCTTCCTGGAACCCAACAGGAACCACAGGTATTACTTAGCCTCTGAAGCACCCACAATACTTTCACTCTCTTCTACTCCGTACACCACCACCCCAAGCAAAAACAAAACAAAAAACCTTACCCCAAGCAGAATTTTTACCCTGAAAAAGAAGTTCCAGAGACTCCATGAAGTCCATTAGGACTCCATTGCTATTGATTTATGTG
This sequence comes from Chelonoidis abingdonii, assembly GCF_003597395.2. Lineage (NCBI taxonomy): Eukaryota > Metazoa > Chordata > Testudines > Testudinidae > Chelonoidis > Chelonoidis abingdonii. The sequence continues at coordinate 213,548,645 of NC_133771.1, read as the reverse complement.
GAAGACGATCAGACACTGTGCTGAATGGCAGACGTATAAAACCAATAGACAACAAAGGAGGAACTAAGAACCCAATTTTCACTCCTGTGCATCTATGCACTACCCCTTCCTCAGTGCACGTTGGTAATTGGCTATGTTGCCTTAAGTATCATTTCCAACTAACTATATTCAACTAACTACAAACTTTGTAAAAAAATTTCTCCACTGGCTCTGGCTATATGACACTTTTCATCCAGAAAACAGTTGAATAAAGAAAATTAAGCAAAGTTTTGCTACCAAGACTTATTACGATTTCCCCCCCTGTTCCACAGAAAGGATATGGCTGCACAGTAATGAAACAGGTTTGAAACGTAGGAAGGGAGGAGTTTTTTCCCCTTCAGAAGGGATTTACAGAAATGTTGCCTCTGGTGGTGATTCACAAAGCGAGCAGCAGCAGCCGCAGTCTTTAAGAAAAGTCATAATGATTATAGAGCCTTGAAAGTCCATAACTGAGCTGATGCAATTTCAATAGAAGCACAAACTGGAAAACTGGAAGGCACGATTTGTGACAAATACAAGGAGCAGCAATAAAAAAAAACCCTTGTCATGTCATTTGTACATTGCATAAGCAAATAAAAATAAATTAGCCATTTGAGGATGTTGAAACTGAATTAAATCTTCAGATATTAAATGGGATTAACGTGATCAAGATTGTGTACTCTACCATGTCTTGGTGACAATATGCCAACTTCATTAGGGCAATGACATTGGTGAGGATGTAAGAAAGAGTTTTGGGGAAACGTTAATAAAAATAATCTCAGTATTGAGTCATCTAGACTGATTGGAGGGAGAGGGGGAAGGAAAGAACCTTAGGTATTTACAGTAAAACAAATTAATCCAATATATACTTCTCATTATTCATAGCTCCATTTCCTTATGATATTAAACCATGTATGATCATATCTCTGTTTAAAAATCTGTGACTTGAATAGGTTTCTCAGTAACCTCATCTGTTGTATGAGGTAAAGATAGGCCTTTATCTGTTCCTTCAGAAATGTCCCCTGACTGAAGCATGTTATCATAGCACTACTATGCCTAGAAATTAGTATACTTATCACATAGAGAGGTGACTTAATACAAACAGTTTCTGAGCATCCATAGTTTTTCTGATAATAAAAATGACAAATGGCTAGTAAACAAAACTAATCATCTCCTTTCCTTATACTTACTGCTTAAATTATGGTTGAAATTCTTGTTCTTCACTAGCTCCAAACATTTTTAATTCCTCAATAAACATTCCACTGAAAAAGTTGACCTACTTTTTGTTGCAAAAATGTAGCCCTTGCTACATATCCTAAAACAAACTCTGCCATGTGCAGAAATCTATGATGTGAAATCCCTCTTTAAAGAAATGTCCACCAGTGCTTGCCAAACAGAAATATACCTAAAGGAATAAGAGACCCTGCATTGTGATCCAAACAAGCAGTCAGCTGAATAAAAAACCTAGTGCTGTTGTGCCAGAAATGTGCTTTTGCACCAGTGAAAATATAGAAGCAGGTGCCTGGGGTGGCCAACGGAAAGGGGCGACACATCCAGGTCTTCGGCGGCAATTCGGCGGCGAGTCACTCAGTCCCTAGGAGTGAAGGACCCGCTGCTGAATTGCTGCAGAAGAATGAAACGGCGCGATTGAGCTACCACCGAAGTGCCACCGATCAGCCTTTTTTTTTTTCCCGCTTCACCGCTTGGGGTGGCAAAAAAGCTGGAGCCGGCCCTGCATGTGATCGTGTCACCTGAACTGGAATCCATCTTTAACCTGGTGTTTTTCCATTGAAAAGGAGGGGTGGGAACCCAGAGGGACAAAGGATTCCTGCCTTATGCAAAAGATATAGAAGTGGGTGGATCAGAACCCAGAACCCTCTGAGCTGGGACAAGGGCTGTACCAGGGGAAAAGGTTGTGCCTAACTAGGAAGGCGTCCAGTCTGTGATAGAAGTTTATTGAAACATCTGAGAGTAAGGTTTTTCTGTATTCAATTTTCTTACTGTATTAGACATAGATTGTGTGTTGTATTTTATTTTACTTGGTAATTCACTTTGTTCTGTCTGCTATTACTTGGAACCACTTACTTCCTACTTTCTGTATTTAATAAAATCACTCTTTACTTATTAATTAACCCAGAGTATGTATTAATACGTGGGGGGGGGGCAGCTGTGCATGTCTCTCTCAGTGTTATAAAGGGTGAACAAGCTATGAGTTTACCCTGTATAAGCTTTATACAAAGTAAAACAGATTTATTTGGGGTTTGGACCCCACTGGGAGCTGGGCACCTGAGTTTTAAAGACAGGAACACTTCTTAAGTTGCTTTCAGTTAAGTCTGCAGCTTTGGGGCATGTGGTTCAGATCCTAGGTCTGTGCTGGAGCAGACTGGTGTGTCTGACTCAACAAGACAGGGTGCTGGAGTCCAAGGCTGGCAGGGAAAGCAGGGGCAGAAGTAGTCTTGGCACATCATTGGCCAGTCCCAGGGGGTTTCTGTGCTCCAACCTGTCACACCCAGGACCTCTGTAACCCTGATGCACCCATGTGCCCTCTCCCAACTGGCATCAAGAGGTTCTTGGGTCACAGGTCTCCCTTGTCTTTGCCCCATGCCACAACTGTATCCCTTCTCGGGATGAGAGTGGCAGGGGCCATCAATACAAGAACCAGCTCCTAGGCTTGTTGTGAGGCCCATCACCAGTGGGCATGCTGGACCTCCTTTCTCTCACAGCCCTTGCTCCCTACCTTCAAGCAGGCTGGGGTGTGCTCTGCAGGAGAGAGGATCCAGTCACCCCACACTTCTGTGTGTGTGGAAGCCCTTTCTGAAACCATCCCAGCAGAGCCACTGTGCCCCATAGAAATACAGAGTCCTCTGCTAGGGTGGTGACAATGGGGTTAAAGTCCCCTTCTGGACGTCAGACTGTATATAGGCAACTCTTTCTTAAATGGATAAAAGTAACCTTTTGACCCAATTTTCCAAACACAGGTAGGCACTCTCCTACAAAAATGTTCATGGGCTAATTTTACCCATGCAAACCAGCACAAAAATCCAGTAATTGCACAGAAATTCTGATCCTGTAATGCAGGTTTTTGTAAGCATATATCCTTTTTTGCAGACTTGCTTATTGTGGAAGCCTTTCAAATTTGGTCTTAAACCATTAAAACCTAGGCAGCGATTAAATATCTGGATGAGATGTTTCTGTAGTGGCACAGTAATTTCTCCAAAAATAATTTAGCAATGTGTCATTGTGTATAAACTGCAGCAATCTATTATACTTTGGTGGATAGTACTTTCCCTTAGATGAGTGGCATGCAGCTTTAAATCTGTTACAGCTGTAAAGATTGCAATCCTACTGTCCATCAACATCATCTGTCATAATCTTTGGGCTGCCAGTATGACAGCTGTAGAAGTGCAGAATGAAGTTGACTGGCAGAATGTTTTACATCTAATGAGTTTGGGCACAATAATAGTATCATAAATAATGCTCTAGAGGAACTCGGCTCTCACTTGAATTCCAAAAGTGAGATATTGCCTTACCGGGATCTCACGGAGCCATCTGTCATCAAATATTAGTCTTTTGTCAGTGACTGGCCTGGACTGAAGGACTGGAAAACATCCAAGTGTGGTGGTGAATGCACTGCCTCATTCAGAGAGATTTAAAATGGAGTTACATCCTGGAATCAGTGATTTCAAGATGATTCCGAAAGTGCTAAAAACTACAAAACCCTGCTAAACCATATTGTGTCGGATCTCCACTGCAGAATGCTAATGGGACTGTAGCCAGATGAGTTCCCTGGAAATTATTTAGCAGCAAAATCTTTGGGTTGCATGATTTGCTGGCACCTTTTTGGTAGGTTTGCTATGGTGCATAAAAAGTAATAACTACGACTTAAGGACAGTGTAAGAACAATGTAGCGAGGAAGGATGACCAGTAGTTAGGGCACTAAAGTCTTGGGTTCAAATGTCTCCTCTGCTACAGGCTTCCAACATGACCTGAGGCAAGTCACTCAAGCCCAGATCCTCAACGGGCTTTCAATGGCAATTAGTCTCCTAAATATCTCTAAGGAACTTGGCCTTAGCCTCATTGTGTATCGGGGGAGGTTTACACTTAAAAAGCTGCTGCGATGCAGCTACTACTATGCTCTAGTTGGTATAGTTAATCCACCTCAGTGAGAGGAGGTCGCTATGGCAATGGGAGAAACCCTCCCATCAGCATAGCGCTATCTACACCGTGGGGGCTAGGTCAGCATAACTCTGTTGTTCAGGTGGGGGTGTGGATTTTTCATGCCCCTCCCCGAAGTGACATAGTTATACCAATATAAGTTTGTAGTGTAGGCTTGGCCTCAGTTCCCATCTGTAAAATGGGATAATATTACTTCCCTATTCACAAGGGGGGTGTGAGAAAAAAATACATTAAAGATTAAGATGTACTGAGATATTAGGGTAATGGCGACCATATAAATACCTTAGCTAGATAAATACGTTCGTCTCCTTAGTTTGGTTCACAAAGTATCCTTCTATATTTTACTGAGGGAAAAAATTGTCATTCAAAAGGCCTGTTAGTAGCAGCATATGTTTCATTTTGTTCCTCAGTTGGTCTAATTCAATATGGCTCTACTGAAGTCAATAGTGCTACACCAATTTACAGCAGCTAAGGGATCTGGCCCAGGTGGAAACCAATTAGACCACATAGTGAGGAAAAAGGAAGGGGGAGAGAGAGAGAGAGGATAGGATTAAGTTAATTTGTTCTTTTTAAAAGCAGAGGAAAAAATTCAGATAGGGCTCATTAGCAAGGGAATAGATAAGAAGTCAGGGTGGCATCGAAATATAATAGACTGTCTCTGCACTGGAACAAATCCAGAGGCAAATTCCCAAATAATTTCTAGGGAATATTAGAGCTAAATTCATCTGGCTGAAATCTCATTAGCATTCTGCACAGAAGAATGTATACAATGTTTGGGGATTTTAGTACTAGCAATGCTGGTTACTCCTTGGAAAAGGAGCCAGGCTTACTGAATGAACATTTGCCTGAGCACAGGGCTAAGCAAAATCTGGGGACCAGATCATCCTTGAATAGAACCTGTCCTGAGGTAAAATCTGCAGGAAGGGCTTTGGAGAAAGATGCGTATCCCTCTCAGCTGGTCGTATCTCCCTCCCCACCCACTTCCCTGCTGGCAGAGTCCTGCATGTTCTGCTTAAGTATTGAACGAAGGGCAAGTGTCAGTTCTGCTCTTTTAAATTTATTTGGATTTCTTCTCTCTCTTCTCATTATGTTTAGAGACAGGGGCTGACCTGAATCCTGATCCTGCCTCCTCATATGTCTATCATGGAGGAAAGCGTTTTGCTGAGGATCATGGGTGGGAAGTCTGGAGATTTGCATTTGAGTGGGATGTGGTGACCCTCATCTCTGTGAGAGACACAGTAGATTTGAAGCAGACTCTGTGCTTGTGGATTGCACCTTGGAGGGCATCACAGAGATGGGCACCTGGTCCTATGTCTACAAGTGAGTGTCTGTACTAGGTTTGTTCCCTTAATCCCATCTATTGCGTTCTGTGAAAGTTAAGGGCAGACTGAGTGAATGGCCCATGGTCGGCTCAGTCTTGAAAACCCATATTCACATGCTCATGAGTAATCTCACTGACATTTAAAATTACACTCCTGCCTAAGTGCAGGATCAAAGCCTTCAGTAAGATCTCCAAAAGTGCCTGAGGTTCCTAAGTCCCATTTTCAAAAGTGACTTAAGCAGTTAGGGGCCTAAGTCTACTGACTGTCAGTGAGATTTAGACTCCTAAGTGCCTACATTACTTTTGAAAATGGGACTTAAGGCCAGATTTTCAAAGGTATTTAGCTACCTAAAGATGCAAACATATTGCATATATTTTATGTATTGTATATTACATACAAATATATTGTATATATACACTACATCTATAACAACACATTTATGTATATTATCATAGATTATTAGGGTTGGAAGGGACCTCAAGAGATCATCTAGTCCAACCCCCTAATGGCCCCCTCAAGGATTGAACTCACAACCCTGGGTTTAGCAGGCCAATGCTCAAACCACTGAGCTCTCCCTGTACCTACAGATGTAAATATCTCTATCTATCTATCTTAGGTGGGGGGGAAACCTGGGAAATTCAAACCCTTTGTCAGAGGAATATTAATGCTTCCAAGTGAAGCACTCAAAAGTGAAGCAATACCAAAGTTATGGGATGCCCATCAACCTTAAAATCATAGAATATCAGGGTTGGAAGGGACCTCAGGAGGTCATCTAGTCTAACCAGCTGCTCAAAGCAGGACCAATCCCTAGACAGATCTTTACCCCAGTTCCCTAAATGCCCCCCTCAAAGATTGAGCTCATAGTGCTGGGTTTAGCAGACCAATGCTCAAACCACTGAGTTATTCCCCCTTCCTACCCTTTCTGTGTTCACTGACTCTATTCTGTTTTCTCGGCAGGACTCATTCCAGGTCATCTCATGATACCCTCACTCACCTCCAGTACCACTTGACTCCTTGAATTGTCTCTATTGGGACTGTCTGAGTCAGATACTATTCAACATGAGAATGAGTAACAGTCTGTGGCAACCCTCTGACAATGCGCAGATTTGAAGGTGTGCTGTGAATGAGACAGAAGTCTTGCAAATCTGCACTTATCCTTGGGTCAAATTCTCTTTGCAGTTAGCAAAGCGTAAATATAGAGCAGTTCTGCTGAAATCAGTGGAGCTGCTTTAAATTTACACCTGTGTAACCAAGAGCACAATATATTCTGTTACACTGATGTAAATTCAGAGTAAGTCCATTGACTTCAATGGAACTATTCCAGCATGCAAGTTGGATGGGGTGCAGTGAATAGTATGCAAATAGGAAGTGAACAGCTCTCACATTCATTGCGCTCATCCAGCATGGCTACTGAATGAAGCAAGGGTCCTGAAAAAATTGCAGTTAAAGACTTTGGACCAGATTTTCAGCTTGTGGAAATCAGAATAGCTCCATTGACTTTAGTGAGCTCTGATGCTTTACACCAGCTGATAATCTGGCCCTGTGTTTGAACGTGTATGCACAAGGGGACAGAGTTGAATTGCACAGGAAACCTTATCGTTGGCATTTCCTGGCGTTGGAGTGCTGGACCTTGCACTTTTCATGTTCTTTTATCATCGATTTTTGGGACTGTGTCTATATATTGGTTAAACACTGGCCTTTTGCTGGTGTATCCGAAGTGCAGATCTGCAAACTTAGCCCATAGCCAGAGCCATATGGTAAGCTTCACATTTGTGAGCAAGCCTAAACCATTATTAATTTCTGCTGCACTTAAGAGTGCTCAGAATGATGCTGAAATTTCCAGCTGAGGCACTTTTGTGTCTGCCCAAAGGCAGCAGCTAGCCCTTCAAATTGGGTTTATTCTTTTGCAGGCATGTGTTTAGCAGCTTTGGAAGTGGTTTCTGCCAAAACAGGGCTCTGCAATTACAGCCGCATTATCCACAGGTATAGCCATGACCACAGTATTGTGCACTGGTTTCTATTTGGAATAAGCAAACCAGATTGAACAAACTCAGAACAGACTCAAATCTGTGTCAAAACTCAACATAGAACCTAAACCTTGTGGGCACTGAAAGGGGCATCCACTTGTATTTGATCTCCATAGCTCTGCCCTTTCTGCCTTTGTCTGAGACCGAGGGCAGAAAGACTGAAATACCATCAGCTGTTCTTATTCTTTTACCCAGTTGAACTCACATTCTGCAAACTCTTCATGATTAAAACTAAAAAAAGCTATAAACAGGATAGACTTTTCAAACATAGTTATTAGATTAGTGTGTTCTCGGGTGGTTCTCAGGGCCTGAATTGACCCAGGATAACTCAGAGGAGGGGCAGCCATGGGGAGAATGGTTGGTTGAATGCTAGCCAGGTCGCTGTGATACTTGACTGGTGTGTGTGTGTGAAGTGCTTGGAGAGCCTCAGCTGAAAGCCCTCACCGAGGTGCCGTGTATGACGAATGACTTGTACCTGGTGATCTGACTGTGTGTCGGAATTTTCCCTTTCCAGTCTCCTTTCTGATTGTTCTTCCCCTAGATGTAACCCAGGCAAAAACAAGGGTGTTGCTTTTACTGGTAATACGATAACAGCTGGGTGACGTGCTATGGAGAATCAGGGCATGAGGGCAGGTCTACACTTCAGCGCAGCTGCTCTGATGCAGCTGTGCCGCTGTAGCACTGAAGTGAAGACACTCCTCAGCTGAGATGTTCTGCCACGAGAGGTGGGCAGGTCAGTATAACTGCTCAGCGGCCCGCAGTGTAATTTAGACAGCTCTGTCCCTAGTACAAAGCACTGACTGTGTTCTCTGCGGTGCAAGATGCTCTGGCCACAGCATGCATGCCCCCTACACCAGGGTTTGTGAGCAGAGATGACCCACACCTGCTGATGGGGGGCAGGGGGCAGAGTGAAAGCAGTGGCTTCAGTAGGATGACCATATTTCCCCAAAGGGTAAACGGGACACTGCCTGGCACTAGCCCAAGGATCATCAGTTCGCAAGAGCAAATGGGACAAACATCCAGTTTTGCCAAAAAAGCCAGGACAGGGAATGGGCTGATAGATAGCACTCAGCTCAGAAACTATTAATAAAGTGTTGTCCGTTCCTTGCCCTGAGAAGCAGCGAGAGTGAGAATTACAGGACCTCTGGCAGTAGACTTCTTGCTGGTGGAAGATGGTAGCAAGTTTTGATACAAACAGGATCATCCTTAATATCCAGACGGGACAGAGCAGGGGTTTCCTGTTGTATAATGGCCACTCACTGCGTTAGGATCTTTCATCTCCAAAACTTCTGATCATTCAGAGACTTTTGCATAGTTCTCAAGGCAACTTCTGCAGGGACTAGACCAGGCTCAACCAATCTGGTGCCAGGAGGTGGAAACTACTCCTCCTTGTCCTTATCGATCCCCAGCCTAAGCCGCGGTGCCATGTGGGGAATTCACCAGGGAAGACAACTTTAAGTGTTGGAGGTTCCAAAGAACCACCAGTTGTGGAGGCGGTGAGAGGATTGAGTCCTGAGTACACTTCCTCCCCAACTAGCACTGCTCACTGCCTTGCTGGTTCACGCTCGGTGTGTTTAGCACATTCTTTATTTGTCTCCTTTCTCAGACAGCTCAGAACACTGTTATCAGTGGCCTGGTATAAAGAGGGTTCAGATAAGAACATAAGAACGGCCAGACTGGGTCAGAGCAAAAGTCCATCCAGCCCAGTATCCTGTCTTCTGACAGTGGCCAGTGCTAGGTGCCCCAGTGGGAATGAATAGAGCAGGGAATCATCACGTGATCCATCCCCTGTTTATAAACAAGGGAAGAATTTGTAATGAAACATTGCATCCTTGCCAGCTGTAGGCCTTCAAAAATCATGCATCAGGCCCTAAAAATATCATGAGATTAAAAAAAAAGTCATGATTTGTAAGCCAAATAATAAATGTCAGGTTCTTTCTTGCGTTCAGGTTTCTGAGCCTTTCAGCTGCACCCTGGGGACTAGACACTTTTTGTTTTTTTTTAAATGAAGGCGGAGATTCTTCTGATTTTATGATTGTTTGTATTACCGTAATCACGGACAAAGACCCCGTTCTGCTCGGTGCTGTGCAAACCGAGAAGACACAAGGACAGTCCCTGCCCCAAAGAGATGAAAAGCCAAGTCGCTGTGAATCTTGATTTCAGAAGCTGGAGCTTTAACAAAACACCACCAAATATTGTAAGACTTGTGATAAAATGCCAAGAGCTGGCAAATGGACATTGAGCTAACCTCACTGCACCGCTGCCAGTTCTGACTCACAGCCTAAGGATTTGGCTGAAGTAGGATTTAAAGATGTGATGTTAGCTCACGTTAACACATTGAAACACCCTGGGGCAGATCCTACACTGGTGTAAACCAACCTAGCTCCAGCAATGGAGCTCTGATTATTTACACTCGTTGAAGATTAATACATGCTAAACTGGTCAAATTAAACTCAACCCCTGGATGTGGGAGGGAAGGGGGTGACTCAACCTGTTTAGTGCATTTTAAAGGCACTACATGACACTTTTCAAACATGTTAGTTAGCACCTCTTAGCCAACATGTGCTAACATCACACTTTCAATCGTTCTCTATATAGAGTCTGAGTTTCTTTTGAAAAGTCAACCTGCTTTTTTAAGAAGAATATTATAAATATTTTTCACTCTTTGCCCAAGACCTTTTATGGCAGATTTTTGACCAAAGCTGTTTCGTACTATTCAAGTCAAAGCACTAGGAATTTTTTCTTTGATTGTTTCTAAGTGGGCTGACCCTAAACAACAAGTGGGCTACTGGAAGCTAGTAAATTAAAATATGCAGAACTGCTTTTCAGTAGACTTTAACCGGAGGGATGCTTCTGTTTCTGAACCTATCATATTTATGTACAGATTTTCTTTAATTTGTCCTTTGGTTTCTTTCTTAGGAAAATCTCAAGTTTAATTAACATAGTTTCAGATAAAATGAATTCAGGAAGAAAATTAAAAATGCATGAAGCTTCTGGAGTCATCCAATTACTGAGATGTCCACATAGCTATGGCAGCATGAATTTTACAAAGCAAGTGGAAACGGAAATTCAGGAGGTTGCCACAATGAAATGTCATTATATTTAGAAATTTGCTCTATTAGAAATATACATATGCATTTCTTCTTCTTGATGTGTCTCAGAATAAGCCAAAGATCAAACAGACAGGCTGTCCTGCAAAGTGTACGCATGCACGTTGAGAATGCTTTTAAACCACATTTTGCTCTTTACTCTTTTAATGCTAAAATATGTAAAATCATCTGAAAAAAAATGTTCTTTTTGCATTCAGGACTGCCACAAGAATTTGCAAAAGCAAGTTCTAGGTAATATAGTCCCAGAAACATGCTGTATGGATTGTAACCTTCCCCAATAAGAGAGGCTTGATTCAGTCACTAAACACTATTTCTAGGATACTGTTTTTTTGGCAAATACAGAACAAAAAATCAAGAAAGAAAACCAGACTGTTTGTCCAAAGGAAGGAGAAATGGTGATTGTATTCGTAACCACAAGGAACAGAAATTGTCTGGTTTGAAATTGGCTTTTAACCACACCCTGCCTGTCCTCTGCTTTGCTTAAGGTACAATCTCAGAGTCAGGATGTCTGGGGAGGTTCGACCAGATCTGGAAAAGTGATGATCACCTGCAGTTCCCAGACTTAAAGGGGGCTTGCAGGTGCTCAACACATCGCACATCCACTTGTCAAAAAGGATGTTGACAAATTAGAAAGAGCTTAGAAAAGAGCTCCAAGAATGATCCAAGGTCTGGAAAACCTGCCTCATAGTGAGCCACTAAAGCAGCATGATCTATTTAGAACAGGGGTGGGCAAACTTTTTGGCCTGAGGCCACATTGGGGAATAGAAATTGTATTGGTGGGCCAGGTATGCTCACAACATTGAGATTGGGGTGCAGGAGGAGGTGTGGGCTCTGGGGTGGGCTGGGGATGAGGAGTTTGGGGTGTAGGAGGGTGCTCTGGGCAGGGACCGAGGGGTTTGGAGGGTGGGAGGGGATCAGGGCTGGGGCATGGGTGCGGGAAGGGGTGCAGGTTTCGGCTGGGGGTGCGGGCTTTAGGGTGGGGCTAGGGATGAGAGGTTAGGAGTGCAGGAGGGTGCTGTTTGCTGAGATTGAGGGGTTTGGAGGGCAGAAGGGGGAGCAAGGCTGGGACATACTTGCAGGTTTCGGCTGGGGGTGCGGGCTCTGGGGTGGGGCTAGGGATGAGAGGTTAGGAGTGCAGGAGGCTGCTGTGTGCTGGGATCGAGGGGTTTGGAGGGTGGGAGGGGGATCAGGGCGGGGGCATGGGTGTGGGAAGGGGTGCAGGTTTCAGCTGGGGGTGCAGGCTTTAGGGTGGAGCTAGGGATAAGAGGTTAGGGATGCAGGAAGGTGCTGTTTGCTGGGATTGAGGGGTTTGGAGGGAGATCAGGGCTGGGGCATGGGTGTGGGAAGGGGTGCAGGTTTCAGCTGGGGGTACGGGCTCTGGAGTGGGGCTAGGGATGAGAGGTTAGGGGTGCAGGAGGGTGCTGTGTGCTGGGATCGAGGGGTTTGGAGGGCAGGAGGGGGATCAGGGCTGGGGCATGGGTGCGGGAAGGGGTGTAGGTTTCAGCTGGGGGTGCAGGCTCTGGGGTGGGGCTAGGGATGAGAGGTTGGGGTGCAGGAGGGTGCTGTGTGCTGGGACTGAGGGGTTTGGAGGGCGGGAGGAGGATCAGGGCTGGGGCAGGGGGCTGGGGCGTGGGGAGAGGCTCAGGGGTGCAGGCTCCAAGTGGTGTTTACCTTAAGTGGCTCCCAGAAGCAGCGGCATGTCCCTTCTCCGGCTCCTACGTGTGGAGCAGCCCCCAACCCTTCTAGCGCCAGAGCAGGGCTGTGCGGCTGCTTCTGGGAGCCACATGGTGCGGCTCCCGACCCGGCACCCCGGCTGGAGTGGGGCTGAGCCGAGCTGTGCGATGAGGATCCCAACCCAGTACCCCGGCTGGCAAGCCCCAGACCCTGCTCCCCAATGGGAGTTTGCCCACCCTGATTTAGAGTATCAAAGAGAAGGATCAAGTCGTCTACAAGTGCTGACCTGGCTAAGAGACATCTGATAGGAGATGACTGTTTAGCAGAAAAAGGGATAATGAGATCTCTCGGTTGAAAGCTGAAGCTAGACAAATTCAGACTAAAAATATAATGTGAATATTTAACAGCGAGGGTAATTAACCATTGGACCAACCTATCTAGGGATGGGTGGATTCGCAATTGAAGTTTTTAAATCAAGACTGAATATCTTTCTAAAAGCTATGCTATTGCGCAAACAGAAGTTATGTCTTGATGCAGAGTTTAGTGGGGGAGGTTTTTTGGCTGTTATGTAGGAGGTCAGACTAGTTCAGGGGTAGGCAACCTATGGCATGAGTGCCAAAGGCCGCACGCGAGCTGATTTTAAATGGCACTCACACTGCCCGGGTCCTGGCCATGGGTCCGGCAGGGCTCTGCATTTTAATTTAATTTTAAAGGAAGCTTCTTAAACATTTTAAAAACCTTATTTACTTTACATACAACAATAGTTTAGTTATAAATTATGGACTTATAGAAAGAGACCTTCTAAAAACATTAAAATCATAGAATCATAGAATATCAGGGTTGGAAGGGACCTCAGGAGGTATCTAGTCCAACCCCCTGCTCAAAGCAGGACCAATCCCAATTCCCCAACTAAATCATCCCAGCCAAGGCTTTGTCAAGCCTGACCTTAAAAACCTCTAAGGAAGGAGATTCCACCACCTCCCTAGGTAACCCACTCCTTCCAGTGCGCACCACCTCCTAGCAAAAGTTTTTCCTACTACTCTACCTAAACCTCCCCACTGAACTTGAGACCATTACTCTTTGTTCTGTCATCTGCCACCCTGAGAAACAGTCTGATCCACTCTCTGGAACCCCCGCTTTCAGGTATTGAAAGCATGGTATCAAATCCCCCCTCATCTTTCTTCTGCAGACTAAACAATCCAGTTCCCAGCTCTTCCATTATCAAAGTCAGTGCTTCCAGCCCCCTAATCATTTTTGTTGCCCTCCGCTGGACTTTTTCCAATTTTTCCATGTCCTTCTTGTAGTGTGGGGCCCAAAACTGGAAACAGTACTCCAGTACTCCATGCATCCGACGAAGTGGGTATTCACCCACTAAAGCTCATGCTCCAAAACGTCTGTTAGTCTATAAGTTGCCACAGGACTCTTTGCTGCTTAGTACTCCAGATGAATACAAAATGTATTACTGGCACGCAAAACCTTAAATTAGAGTGAATAAATGAAGACTCGGCACAGCACTTCTGAAAAGTTGCCGACCCCTGGACTAGTTGATAAGAATGATCCCTTCTGGCCTTAAAATTAATGAATCTATGAAAATTAAGGTGTGTCTTTCTACTGGAGGTGAATTTAAGTGTCATAACCTCTTGGAATCTCAATTTTCTCATCTGTAAAATGAAGCTAATAGTTCTTTGCGTGGGGCTTGTTTGTAAAGGGCTTTGAGATCCTGGGTCAAAACCTACTAAGTAAAAGCTAAGTATTATTAATTCTTCTTAAATAAAGAATTATATTGCCCCCAATCTTGCATTAAGCTGTATTAAGGTGTTATAGCCTTTAAATTTGGAGCTCTGTCTAAGGGTCCCGAGGGAGGAGCTTATGAACGGCCTGTGGTAATTCCTTCTGGCCTGAAGCTGCCTTAAAACGGGAACATGGTCTTTTATCCGTGTGGGTTAGTGTCCTTGTTCTGGGCAGTTAAAGCAAACCTACTGCCTCCCAGTCAAGGGAAATTAAGGTGGGCCCCACTCACAGAGCTACCGTGGGTCACAAGGGGAACTGCCCTCAACTTTACACCCAGCGGTGCTGGAACAATTTGCATAGTGGGGGGAAACCACCTCAAGCCAGGGGGTGCTGCTGCTGCACCCCAGCACCCATGTCACCACCAAGCAGGGCATCACCATCTACATTCTCTGTTTGCTAATATTTTTCCCTTAGCTCACAAATGAAAGGTTCACATGACCACCCGCTCTACCTCCTCCTGCCCCAGATTGCTCAGCAGCAGCTCCCAGGTGTTGCCTCTGCCCAATCCCCGACTCACTTCAGCAGGCATCTGAAAAGCAGGCAGCAGCGCTGGGGCTCCAGCAGCAGGGAAGGAGAAGCAGCAGCTGTAGGGGAGGAGAAACTCAGCAGGCAGCCAGCCACTCTGCTGCTTCCCTCCCACCCTGGGCTGCAGGGGACATAGAGATTTGGGAGTGGTGACTGCCCCTGCTTGTGCATGCCCTTGAGACTCAGGGGGCCTTGCAAACCACTACCAAGAATTCCATTTTTGCACCTGATAGAAACTAGCAAAGTAGTATCCACTCCCAACACAGCTCTCCACCCCTGGTATCCTAGGCAGGGTTCAGGCCTGAGCAGGTAAGGATAGTGTTGATAGTCTTGTGGTCAACCCATTAGGTTGGGACTTGGAACGTGCACATTCAA
The DNA here is from genome assembly GCF_003597395.2 of Chelonoidis abingdonii. NCBI lineage: Eukaryota > Metazoa > Chordata > Testudines > Testudinidae > Chelonoidis > Chelonoidis abingdonii. The sequence goes on along the minus strand of NC_133771.1, from coordinate 213,533,627 downwards.
TTTCCTGCTCTCCACCACAAACTACATGTGTGGGGAAAACATTCAAGGTTGTCTACATGGCACAGTCGTGTAGAGTAGTGCCGTGTGACATGGGACTACTTTAACATGCACCAGGAAGCTGAATGGGCACCAACAGCATCCACACTGGCCAGTTGGTGCACAAGTTGGTCCACCTCTCTGTGCTTCAATAGTACTGTGGTAATAGCCTCCTGTCCCAGATCTGGACTTTAGCGTCCAAGACCTGGGTGCTTACCTGAAACTCCCCCAAGCTCACTACCAGCTTGGATATTCTCGCTGCCACCAGGTCAGGAATT